>NC_064642.1:738759205-739062236 GCF_023864345.2 Schistocerca serialis cubense
CCATGTTATATCTGACTTCGAATACGTGCAAAAATTTCTTCCGAAAAACTGTCCATTTTCCTTAAGTGTATATATTTTTACGAGTATTTATGTTAAAACAACTAAATAATTCTAGCATACGGCTGTAAGAAAGTGACATTCTGCTCTGAACTATTAATAACACTTGTTTCGGAGTTATACTAATATTTTGAATTCTTCATGAGTGCCATTATTTCACAAAAAACACCTATTTCATTGTGTTTTACTTACCTGTGATAAATAACAGGTTTACCAACGTTCACAAAATTTAGGCACACTTCTCTTTACCATGTGGTCTTAGTTGCGAAGCACAATTTTATTACAGAAAAAATACCATCGTAAAGGAATCGAGACTACCCAGGCCTTACTCCAAAGATTTTTTCACACAGACTGACACTGTCCGTGACTCACTCACATAACGGATAGCAAGACAACTTGTGATCAAAGATCCTTTGAACGTTTCAAATGCCTCATTGAGATTGCCTTGGCGAAAGGTTATGGGCAATTTCTCTAAAGTCCATGGGGTAGGGGAGGGGGCAGATGTTCAGATGTGTGTGAAATCTTATGGGACTTAACTGCTAAGGTCATCAGTCCCTAAGCTTACACACTACTTAACCTAAATTATCCTGAGGACAAACACACACACCCATGCCCGAGGGAGGACTCGAACCTCTGTCGGGACCAGCCATACAGTCCATGACTGCAGCGCCCCAGACCGCTCGGCTGATCCCACGCGGCTGCGAGGGGTGACAAATGCCGTGATTTCTCTATTCAGTATAATCTGTCTACTAATAAGAAGATACAAACATTAATAGCTTCAATAACGCAATATTTTTGAACTAGCACGACTGCAACTATATCGAATCACATGTAGCTTCAATGTTATAGGAAAGTTCTGAATAATTTGACTGGTTTAAAATGTTAGTTGCCTCCTTGTTATTAGACATGACATCGACTATTTCTAAACAAATCTCAGTAACAGCCCCAACAATATGTGACAACAATCTGATCGACCGAAATTTATGTTGGGTTCTGATTTAGTCACTTTTACTACCAATTTACTTTGGTATGACCCTATTAGAAGCAAGTGCACACCTTCTGGTTCTCATTACTTATGAGTACAGTAAATCGTATGTTAGTCTTATTGTTTTAATAAGAGAAGAACAAAAGGCAGACAAATAAATTACACATGTTCATAACATGTGAATTACAGATTCTCTTACAGCATATGAACTATACGAAGGATACGATGATGCAAACTAATCTATGAGGGGTGTTCAAAAGAAGACGTACTAAACAACACTGTGGATATGATTAAATCTTTATTCAAAAGTAACCGCCAGAGGCCTGATCACAGCTGCTGCCGCACTGTACTACGAGCAGGAGGATCCCCTGTTTCCAGAATTCCCTTGGCTGTGACAGGAGCCAGTCCTCCACTGCATCCTTCAGTTCACCGTCCAATCCCCTGTTTCCAGAATTCCCTTGGCTGTGACAGGAGCCAGTCCTCCACTGCATCCTTCAGTTCACCGTCCAATCCCCTGTTTCCAGAATTCCCTTGGCTGTGACAGGAGCCAGTCCTCCACTGCATCCTTCAGTTCACCGTCCAATCCCCTGTTTCCAGAATTCCCTTGGCTGTGACAGGAGCCAGTCCTCCACTGCATCCTTCAGTTCACCGTCCAATCCCCTGTTTCCAGAATTCCCTTGGCTGTGACAGGAGCCAGTCCTCCACTGCATCCTTCAGTTCACCGTCCAATCCCCTGTTTCCAGAATTCCCTTGGCTGTGACAGGAGCCAGTCCTCCACTGCATCCTTCAGTTCACCGTCCAATCCCCTGTTTCCAGAATTCCCTTGGCTGTGACAGGAGCCAGTCCTCCACTGCATCCTTCAGTTCACCGTCCAATCCCCTGTTTCCAGAATTCCCTTGGCTGTGACAGGAGCCAGTCCTCCACTGCATCCTTCAGTTCACCGTCCAATCCCCTGTTTCCAGAATTCCCTTGGCTGTGACAGGAGCCAGTCCTCCACTGCATCCTTCAGTTCACCGTCCAATCCCCTGTTTCCAGAATTCCCTTGGCTGTGACAGGAGCCAGTCCTCCACTGCATCCTTCAGTTCACCGTCCAATCCCCTGTTTCCAGAATTCCCTTGGCTGTGACAGGAGCCAGTCCTCCACTGCATCCTTCAGTTCACCGTCCAATCCCCTGTTTCCAGAATTCCCTTGGCTGTGACAGGAGCCAGTCCTCCATTGCATCCTTCAGTTCACCGTCCAAGTTAAAGCCCCTCCCGATGAGTTTTTTTTTTGTTTTTTTTTTTTGTTTTTTTTTTTTTTTGTGCGGTCTGTAGAGCGGATGCACAGGCTGCTCCCACTTGAACCTGGTCATTACACTCTGTGTGACCTTGTACACCTGTGGACGCATATTGTCGTGCAGCATAATCGCTCCCTCCGTGGGCAGCCAAGGCCGTTTGCTCCTAATCACATACAAATTTCAACCGGTTTACAGGAGGCCGCGCTTAAATCCGGATACATTTCGATTTGAATTTCCCGCCATATCGTAGTTCCGCTGGAGGTCGCGATGGGCGTTCTTGAAAGCCATAGGCGTCTACACATATCAAAAAAACGTTTTGCATCACCTCCCTTCCGAGAGTTCCGGAACCTGCACAGAAAATTGGAACAGAGATCAACATAGACATCATTTCACCCCTTTTTATTTCTCACGAAAACCCCACATTGCATGTTGTACCACCATACATCGAGACCTTCAGAGGTGCTGGTCCAGATTGCTGTACACACCGGTAGCTCTAATACCCAGTAGCACGTCCTCTTGCATTGAAGTATGCCTGTATTCGTCGTGGCATACCATCCACAAATTCATCAAGGCACTGTTGGTCCAGATTCTCCCACTCCTCAACGGCAATTCGGCGGAGATCCCTCAGAGTGGTTGGTGGTTTATGTCGTCCATAAACTGCTCTAGTCAATCTATCCCAGGCATATTCGATAGGTTATGCCTGGAGAACATGCTGGCCACTCTAGTCGTGCGATGTCGTTATCCTGAAGGAAGTCATTCACAAGATGTGCACGATAGGGTCGCGAGTTGTCGTCCATGAAGATGAATGCCTCACCAATACGCTGCTGATATGGTTGCACTATTAGTCGGAGGATGGTATTCACGTATCGTGCAGCCTTTACAGCGTCTTCCATGACTACCAGCGGCATACGTCGGCCCCACACAATACCACCCCAAAACAGCAGGGAACCTCCAACTTTCTGCACTCGCTGGACAGTGTGTCTAAGGCGTTCCGACTATTGTCTGGCTGAAGGCATATGCGACACTCATCGGTGAAGAGAATGTGATGATAATCCTGAGCGGTCCATTCGGCATGTTGTTCGGAGCATCTGTACCACGCTGCATGGTGTCGTGGTTTCAAAGATGGACCTCACCATGCAGCCTATTGCGCACAGTTTGAGTCATAACTAGACGTCCTGTGGCTGCACGAAAAGCATTATCAACATGGTGGCGTTGCTGTCAGGGTTCCTAAATCCGTAGGTAGCGGTCATCCACTGCAGTAGTAGCCCTTGGGCGGCCTGAGCGAGGCACGTCACCGACAGTTTCTGTCTCTCTGTATCTCCTCCATGTCCGAACAACATCGCTTTGGTTCACTCCGAGTCGCCTAGACACGTCCTTTGTTGAGAGCCCTTCCTGGCACACAGTAACATTGCGGACGCGATCGATTCGCGGTATTGGCCGTCTAGGCATGGTTGAACTGCAGATCAACCGTGTACCTCCTTCCTGGTGGAATGACTGGAACTGATCGGCTGTTGGTCCCCCTCCGCTTATTACGCGCAGTTCTTGCATGGTTGTTTACATCATTGGACGGGTTTAGTGACATCTCTGAACAGTCAAAGGGACTGTGTCCGTGATACAATATCCACAGTCAACGTCTATCTTTAGGAGTTCTCGATAGCGGGATGATGCAAAACTTTTTTTGACGTGTGTGGTAAACAGTCGGAACCTCAAAACGGCCGAGATGTTACGGACAAGTGCGAAGTACAACCGAAGCGCCGCGATTACCGAATGTCTTCGTGCTGATCGTTCGCCCACTGAAATAGTTTGATTCTTTTGGTGCCAGAGATCAACTCTTTACGATATTGTGACCAAGCATAGTGCTTCGGTGAAGTCTGAGGAGGGTTCCGCTAACCTGGCGAGGAAAGCTCATTCGCGCGTCGCGAACTGCGGCAGTCGTCGAAAAGGCTCAGGCGCTGACTTCGGAAGATCCGGGGCAACCTCTGTGGGAACTGGCGTCAATATTGAATGTCAGCGAGTGAACAGTGCGTCAGATGGCAGAGGAGGTCCTCATACGAGCCTTTTTGCCCAGAACTGGCTCTCGGATAACGTTGACATATTCTGGTGAAAGGAGTTCTGGCCCCCGAATATCCCGGATTTGAACCCCCTCGACTAGTGTGTTTGAAGCATAGTGGAAAGAGTTATCAGTAAGACG
Source organism: Schistocerca serialis cubense (assembly GCF_023864345.2). Lineage (NCBI taxonomy): Eukaryota > Metazoa > Arthropoda > Insecta > Orthoptera > Acrididae > Schistocerca > Schistocerca serialis. The sequence continues at coordinate 738,763,715 of NC_064642.1, forward strand.
AGGCAACCTAACGTCGCGTCTCTATGCACCTCTATCGAAGAAACATTCGCGAATATGGACAGCATTGTTTTAAAGAATGCGTGCGATCGCTTCACGACAAGACTGGAGGCGGTCATTGAGGCTGTATCGAGTAATGTTAATCTTGGAAGATGTTACTACTTATCCGTAAAAGGATTTTCATTTTCATTTGTTTCTTGTTTAAATAAATATGCTCTTAAAGAAAAGTTTCATTTCTCCGAATTTTAACACCGCAGCCCGTACTTGTTACGACGTTTCGCAGCTTCTCGCTTGAATGCTCCATGCCTTTTAATTTTTTTCCTAGCTAGAAGCGGTTGTGTTTCCCACACTTTTCTGGTGACAGTGAGACTAAAACAGAAAACGTGTGATACAGTAAATTTTTTAAGACACTTCCGAAACGAAGTAAGTTCTGTTACACTACGGATTATGGATTATGGAGCCCCTTAGGAAAATAGCGGGTAGGTCGGGGAAGAATGCCAGTGTGCACTCGGTGTGCTTGCCGGGGGGTCTCGTCCGTAATGTGGAGGAGGCCCTTCCGGCAGCTATTGAACGCACTGGGTGTGACCGGCTGCAGATAGTAGCACATGTCGGAACGAATAACGCCTGCCGCTTGGGTTCTGAGGCCATCCTTGGTTCCTTCCGGCGGCTGGCTGATTTGGTGAAGACAACCAGCATCGCACGCGGAGTGCAAGCTGAGCTTAATATCTGCAGCATAGTGCCCAGAGTCGATCGCGGTCCTCTGGTTTGGAGCCGTGTGGAGGGTCTAAACCAGAGGATCAGACGACTCTGCGACTATAATGGTTGCAAATTCATCGACCTCCGTTATTGGGTGGAGAACTGTAGGGCCCCCCTAGACAGGTCAGGCGTGCACTACACACCGGAAGCAGCTACTAAGGTAGCAGAGTACGTGTGGCGTGCACACGGGGGTTTTTTAGGTTAGAGGGACCCCCCCCCTTGGGCGAAACGATAAAATACCTGACGGCTTACCAGAGAGGACATTATCATCGTTGATAAAGAACGTCCGTCCTCAGAGACCAAAAACAGGAAAAGTCAACGTAATATTGGTAAACTGCAGGAGTATCCAGGGCAAGGTTCCTGAATTAGTATCTCTTATTGAAGGAAATAGTGCGCATATAGTATTAGGAACGGAAAGTTGGTTAAAACCGGAAGTGAACAGTAACGAAATCCTAGACACAGTCTTTATAGCAGTAAAGAATTCAATAATATCCAGTGAAGTTATTAGCGAATGCGAATGTGAAATAATCTGGGTTAAGTTAAGTATCAAAGGTGGGTCAGATATGATAGTCGGATGCTTCTATAGACCACCTGCATCAGCAACCGTAGTAGTTGAGCGCCTCAGAGAGAACCTGCAGAACGTCGTGAAGAAGTTTCGTGATCATACTATTGTAATAGGGGGAGACTTCAATCTACCAGGTATAGAATGGGATAGTCACACAATCAGAACTGGAGCCAGGGACAGAGACTCTTGTGACATTATCCTGACTGCCTTGTCCGAGAATTACTTCGAGCAGATAGTTAGAGAACCAACTCGTGAAGCTAACGTTTTAGACCTCATAGCAACAAATAGACCGGAACTTTTCGACTCCGTGAATGTAGAAGAGGGTATCAGTGATCATAAGTCAGTGGTTGCATCAATGACTACAAGTGTAATAAGAAATGCCAAGAAAGGAAGGAAAATATGTTTGCTTAACATGAGTGATAGGGCACAAATCGCAGAATGTCTGAGTGACCACCATCAAACGTTCATTTCTGAGGAAGAGGATGTGGAACAAAAATGGAAAAAATTCAGGAACATCGTCCAGTACGCCTTAGATAAGTTCGTACCGACTAAGGTCCAAAGCGAGGGGAAAGATCCACCGTGGTATAACAATCATGTACGAAAGGTACTACGGAAACAAAGAAAGCTTCATCATAGGTTTAAGAGTAGTCGAATCATAGCTGATAAGGAAAAGCTGAACGAAGCGAAAAAGAGCGTAAAGAGAGCAATGAGAGAAGCATTCAACGAATTCGAACATAAAACATTGGCAAACAATCTAAACAAGAACCCTAAAAAGTTTTGGTCATATGTAAAATCGGTAAGCGGATCTAAATCCCCTATTCAGTCACTCGTTGACCACGATGGCACCGAAACAGAGGACGACCGAAGAAAGGCAGAAATACTGAATTCAGTGTTCCGAAACTGTTTCACTGCGGAAAATCGTAACACGGTCCCTGACTTCAGCCGTCGCACGGACGCCAAAATGGAAAATATTGAAATAAACGATATCGGAATTGAAAAACAACTGCTATCACTTAGTAGCGGAAAAGCATCCGGACCAGACGAGATACCCTTAAGATTCTACAGTGATTATGCTAAAGAACTTGCCCCCTTTCTATCAGCAATTTATCGTAGATCGCTGGAAGAACGTAAAGTACCTAGCGACTGGAAGAAAGCGCAGGTCGTTCCCATTTTCAAGAAGGGTCATAAATCAGATGCGAATAATTATAGGCCTATTTCGCTTACGTCAATCTGTTGTAGAATAATGGAACATGTTTTGTGTTCTCGTATTATGACGTTCTTAGATAATACAAATCTCCTTCATCATAACCAACATGGATTCCGCAAACAGAGATCATGTGAAACTCAGCTCGCCCTATTTGCCCAAGAAATTCACAGTGCCGTAGACACTGGCGAGCTGATTGATGCCGTATTCCTGGACTTCAGGAAGGCATTTGATACGGTTCCGCACTTACGTTTAGTGAAAAAAATACGAGCTTACGGAATATCGGACCAGGTTTGTGATTGGATTCAGGATCTCCTAGAAGAAAGAACACAACATGTCATTCTTAACGGTTCAAAATCTGCAGATGTAGAGGTAATTTCGGGAGTACCGCAGGGAAGCGTGATAGGACCTTTCTTGTTTACAATATACAGAAATGACTTAGTTGACAACATCGGTAGCTCCGTGAGGCTATTTGCAGATGACACGGTTGTCTACAAGAAAGTAGCAACATCAGAAGACTCGTACGTACTCCAGGAGGACCTACAGAGGATTAATGCATGGTGCGACAGCTGGCAGCTTTCCCTAAACGTAGATAAATGTAATATAATGCGCATACATAGGGGCAGAAATCCATTCCAGTACGATTATGCCATAGGTGGTAAATCATTGGAAGCGGTAACGACCGTAAAATACTTAGGAGTTACTATCCGGAGCGATCTGAAGTGGAATGATCACATAAAACAAATAGTGGGAAAAGCAGGCGCCAGGTTGAGATTCATAGGAAGAATTCTAAGAAAATGTGACTCATCGACGAAAGAAGTAGCTTACAAAATGCTTGTTCGTCCGATTCTTGAGTATTGCTCATCAGTATGGGACCCTTACCAGGTTGGATTAATAGAAGAGATAGACATGATCCAGCGAAAAGCAGCGCGATTCGTCATGGGGACATTTAGTCAGCGCGAGAGCGTTACGGAGATGCTGAACAAGCTCCAGTGGCGGACACTTCAAGAAAGGCGTTACGCAATACGGAGAGGTTTATTATCGAAATTACGAGAGAGCACATTCCGGGAAGAGATGGGCAACATATTACTACCGCCCACATATATCTCGCGTAATGATCACAACGAAAAGATCCGAGAAATTAGAGCAAATACGGAGACTTACAAGCAGTCGTTCTTCCCACGCACAATTCGTGAATGGAACAGGGAAGGGGGGATCAGATAGTGGTACAATAAGTACCCACCGCCACACACCGTAAGGTGGCTCGCGGAGTATAGATGTAGATGTAGATGTAGAATATAAATGAAATACTATATGGAAATGAAAACCTGTCCCACTGGACAGCTAACTGGCGCTCGCGGCCAGCCTCGTGTAACCACTAGCACCACTTGTCTTGTATGTAGAAGGGACTGCAGGCTGATTCCCACCGACAACGTCCCCCCTCCCAGCAGCGCTTTCGGCCCCCTCTCCTCTTGCCGATGCCCTCAGCAGGACAGCCGGCTACAGAGTAGGAAATCCACAGCGGGCGTTAACACGGCGGCGTCGACCCTGTCCGTTGTTTTATGTATGTGGCGTCCGCGACAGTTGTGGGCAGCGCAGCGGACCCTCCGTCCAGCTTCGGGCTCCCCACCCCCCTCCCTCCTCTCCCCCTCCCCCGCCACAGGACCACAGAAGATGTCCTCCTCAACCGTTGGGAGACCTCCCTTCCTCTGCAGTGGACTCTCACTGCGAGACGCACCTAATGTGTGAGTAGATACTTGACATACTGAGACGGGCAATAAACGGAAGAGGTGACAACACACTTCAACAAAATAAACCCGGTGTAAATTCATATCAGCGTATACAATGCGAGATGTATTTTAACTGTCCTTATCAATCTGCATAGCGTCCCTTTCACGTAGAGAAACTCTGTCGAAGAGTCCTTCTACAAAATGAGGTATACATTGTAGTGTCTCTTTCCTGAGATATCTGGCATTTTAGTACTGTAACATCTGTGAAAGTTGCATAACGTCTTAATGGGCACTATAGCTCGGGGGGGGGGGGGGGGGGCCTCTAGGGGCTCCACTGTATGTACAAGTGAGACTTGCAACTATTATAGGTGCAATCTGCATGTAAATGCTGTGAGACAACACGACCTCTTGAAAGCACTTTTAATACGTTTTCTACACTGTGATCAAAAGTACCCGGACATCTCCAAAACGTATGTTCTCGTATTATGTGCATTATGCTGCCACCTACTTCATATCAGCGATCTCAGTAGTCATTAGACATCGTGAGAGAGCAGAATGGAGCCGGCCGCAGTGGCCGTGCGGTTCTAGGCGCTGCAGTCTGGAACCGAGTGACCGCTACGGTCGCAGGTTCGAATCCTGCCTCGGGCATGGATGTGTGTGATGTCCTTAGGTTAGTTAGGTTTAATTAGTTCTAAGTTCTAGGCGACTGATGACCTCAGATGTTAAGTCCCATAGTGCTCAGAGCCATTTGAACCATTTTGAAGAGCAGAATGGAGCGCTCCGCGGAACTCAAGAACTTTGAACGTGGTCAGGTGGTGGAGTCACTTGTGTAAAACGTCTGTACGCGAGATTTCCACACTCCTAAACATTCCTAGGTCCACTGTTTCCAGTGTGATAATGAAGTGGAAACGTGAAGGCACACGTACGGCACAAAAGCGTACAGGCCGTCCTCGTCAGTTGACTGACAGAGACCTCCCACAGTTGAAGAGGGTCGCAATGCGTAATAGGCAAACATCTATCCCGAAATCTGTATGAATTCCAAACTGCAAGTAATGTGACAGTTAGGCGGCAGATGAGAAAACTTGGATTTCGTGGTCGAGCGGCTGATTATAAGCCACACATCACGCCGCTAAATGCCAAACGACGCCGCGCTTGGCGTAAGGAGCGTAAACATTGGACGATTGAACAGTGGGAAAACATTGTGTGGAGCGTCGAATCACGGTACAAAATGCGGAGATCCGATGGCAGGGTGTGGGTATGGCGAATGCCCGGTGAGTGTCATCTGCCAGCGTGTTTAGTGCGAACAATAAAATTCGGAGGCGGTGGTGTTATGATGCGGTCGTGTTTTTCATGGAGAGGACTTGCATCCCATGTTTTGCGTGGCACTATCACAGCACAGGTCTACATTGATGTTTTAAGCACCTTCTTGCTTCCCACTGTTGAAGAGCAATACTGGGATGGCAGATTGCTTCTTTCAACACAATTGAGCAACTGTTCATAATGCACGGCCTGTGGCGGAGTAGTTACACACGACAATAACATTCCTATAATGGAGTGGCCTACACAGAATTGTGACCTGACTCCTATAGAACACCTTTGGGATGTTTTGGAGCGCCGACTTCGTGCCAGGCCTCACCGACCGACATCGATACCTCTCCTCAGTGCAGCACTCCGTGAAGAATGGGCTGCCAATACCCAAGAAACCTTCCAGCACATTGAACAGATGCCTGCGAGAGTGGAAGCTGTTGTTAGGGCTAAGGGTGGGCCACACTATACTGAATTCCAGCATTACCGATGGAGGGTGCCACGAAAATGTGTGTATGAAATCTTACGGGACTTAACTGCTAGGGTCATCAGTCCCTAAGCTTACACACTACTTAACCTAAATTATCCTAAGGACGAACACACACACACCCATGCCCGAGGGCGGACTCGAACCTTCGCAGGGACCAGCCGCACAGGAGGGTGCCACGAAATGTAAGTCATTTTCAGCCAGCTCTCCGCATACTTTTGATCACATAGTGTATGTCTCGACCACACTTTTATTTTGCAAACATCAGCTTACGCGTTTAGACTTTCCGTCATTTTCAAAGGCAGTGTTACGTCAGTCATATAAAACAGTTCATTACATATATTTTATCACGTCAACATTCTCAATCACGAGTCAAGCACAATTTAAAAAAAAATAAAAGTGTGGTCAAGACTTAAGAAAAGTTCATAGAACCTGGGCAGCACAACACTAGTGGTAGATATAACAGCAAATTAAGTATTATTTTGGGATGTTTTTAAAAGAAACATATTTGACAAAGAGGCCATCAGTCAACATGAAAACACAATGAACGCGACAGCCTTGTTGCTATACGCACACATCGGCGGCCATACGATGCCGCAAAGGAAGAAAATAACAGAGTTTCAGTTAATGAGGAATGAGCCAGATGACAGATTCAGAACCATTTGGTAATGAACAACACACCAGTTTACCCATAATTTCTCTATCAGTTTTATTTATTATTTCGTAGAAAATTCGCAAGTGATTTAAACCTTTAACGATATTTCCAAGAGACATGAAACGTCACGATAATGATTCCAAACATACTGAAGGATCAAAATCTGGAAACATGTTTCGGCTTCCGTTATTTTGAGAACAGATCATAGTTTACACAAAATGTGTTCAGGAGTGCTAGTTCGCAGGAGAGCTTCTGTAAAGTTTGGAAGGTAGGAGACGAGGTACTGGCGGAAGTAAAGCTGTGAGGACGGCGCGTGAGTCGTGCTTGGGGAGCTCAGATGGTAGAGCACTTGCCCGCGAAAGGCAAAGGTCCCGAGTTCGAGTCTCGATCCGGCACACAGTTTTAATCTGCCAGGAAGTTTTATTGAGGGATGTGTTTGTGAATGCGCGGCAGCATACTAGAGTTGCTGACCAGAAGGGATATAATGGGGTGATTGGATACCGGGGCTGGTACGGTTTTCCACCTACATAAGTACGATTGCAACTTCTGGCACCAATCAGAGAGAGCTGAAACGAAGCGTGCGCGGAAGACAACGCAAAATACAGTTTGAAAAGACGAGAAGCTTTGCCCGTGCATCAGCATATTGGGATTCCGTTATAAATCAGGCAGCTGCGGACAAACAGCAATAATTTTAACAGAGGCTAGGGGTACACACTTAGTAGGGTATGGCGGCAAGCACTGGATACCGAAAGGAAACAAGTTGACTTCACTCGGTTTCACGGCAGGGTGAGTCGCCCAACTCGCCTTCCGCGCAAATGTCATTTCGGCATGTTGATGATTTTCACTTATGGACCGTCTGACAGCAACTGAATAAAACACAATTTTAGTGCCATACGCGTTTCGCCTTTATTTTCTGCAAGGCATCATCCGTGGCCTGTAATATGTACATATGTTAGCTATTTTATTTACATTTTTGTCAATGTGCCTATAGGTTATAAACAGTTCTGGTGGTTGGTATCTCCTATTAAGTAGTAATGTTTTGAACTGTACTTACAGGTTGCGTAGACAGTTTCTTACATATTACGCTCCTGTTGCATTTTTGGTCTTGTTCTTCTTCCTATGAGCGCCAATTTGCTGTTTTTTCTGCATTCAGACGGTCCATAAGTGAAAATCATCAACATACCGTAGTACTACGCGCAACTGAGGAGGACAGGACCAAACAATTGAAGATGTCATTTCGGCAATTTTTGATTGGTGCCGGAGGCTTCAAACGTATCAATGTAAGCGGAAAACCGTACCAGGCCCGGCAGTCAGTGGCTTTTTCTGCTGACGACGGTGGCGTAGGTAGCCACCGATACCTCGAATATGTTATTCGAACTGACGTAGCTTGAAAAGCGACAGGATTTTATTCAAAGCTATATAATGTCAGGCCAATGCCACATCCTACCCATTTAGTTTGAGCTTAGAGACGGAAAAGAAGCAGCAGCTTCATGGCCGTTGATGACGCGTCATCTACAAGCATTTACTGCCCTGCAGTTACTAGTAGTTAAGGTGTTCATTCCTTGGAACAGTAGTCACCAACGTCGCTCGTGTACGCACATTGCTTCGTACGCCCAGCAAGCTCAACTGTCTCCCGCCACGAATGCAAACCGACGGCACTGGACGAGTGGTGTGATTCACTAGAACCTCCCCGTTTGCCACCTTGATCCAATGTCTTGGTTGTGTACTCTCGGTCTGATATTATCATAGTTCTGTGTACGTGGCTATGGTGTCAGTACACGTGCTCTGTATCGTTTATTGCTGTTTAACGCGGGTGGAGGCTGTCTTCGGCTGAATTGTGTGTTTTATAATTTCATAATATATTACTATCCTTGTTACTCGTTATTTCTTCCTTGTTCGAGTTGTGATATCCTTCTCAGCGTCCAGCAAATCAGGGATCCACTAAGAGGAGGAACGCTTTGACGCCTTACTTGGCCAGCCATTGGACAGGTAACCAATTTAAAATCATGGCAGCGTGTTAACATTTACCAGTTCTGCAAACGGCTGCAAGCTTCTTCCATTCTAGCTGCCTGGCACCGCAAGAGTTGCTGAAGACAGCAAGGTTAGTTAGCCACAAACAGCCACCAGAATTCCTAACAAATAATCCAGTTGGTGAAATAAAGAATCCAAACTGTCCATTTAAACATAGGACACATACTTTGGGAATTTTTCAGAACAACTTGGGAAATAAGACAGAGGAATGTACCCCTAAAGTAAAATAATTTGCTTGTAGGTCTCATCTGCAAGAGAATTTTTGTTAGAAGTTTTAATTGTAGGTCTAAGCAACCGCCATCATTGAAAGTCATTGCTGCTAATGCCTGGACAACTACTGAATGGATGCAGACGTGCAACAGCCCAAAAGCCACTCGATGCTGCAGTGTGTCTATACAGCTCCTCAGTAATGAAATTAAACAGCACTTTCCAATTTTTTTGTCTCAACGTAACATGTAACACTTCTAACAAGGGAACCTCCCCATCGCACCCGCCTCAGATTTAGTTATAATTTGGCACAGTGGACAGGCCTTGAAAACTAAACACAGATCAATCGACAAAACAGGAAGAAGTTGTGTGGATCTATGAAAAAAAGCAAAATATACAAACTGAGTAGTCCATGCACTGGACAGGAAACATCAAGGAGAGCGTGAGTTCAGCAGCGCCGTGGTCCCGTTGTTAGCGTGAGCAGCTGCCGAACGAGAGGTCCTTGGTTCAAGTCTTCCTTCAAGTGAAAAGTTTAATTTATTATTTTCAGACAATTATTATCTGTCCGTCCGATGCGATCACTTTTTTTGGGATTGATTATCACGTCCACAAGAAAACCTAAATCGGGCAAGGTAGAAGAATCTTTTTACCTATTCGTCAAGTGTATAAGTTAGGTGGGTCCTGTCATGTGACGCACATGCCGTCACCAGTGTCGAATAGAATACATCAGACGTGTTTTCCTGTGGAGGAATCGGTTCACCTATGACCTTGCGATCAAATGTTTCGGTTCCCATTGGAGAGGCACGTCCATGCGTCTACTAATCGCACGGTTTTGCGGTGCGGTCGCAAAACACAGACACTAAATGTATTACAGTGAACAGAGACGTCAATGAACGAACGGACAGATCATAACATTGCGAAAATAAAAAAAGTAAACTTTTCACTCGAGGGAAGACTTGAACCAAATACCTGTCGTTCCGCAGCTGCTCACGCTAACCACGGAACCACGGCGCTCCTGAGTTCACATTAACCTTGATGTTGCTTATCTTGCGCATGGACTACTCAGTTTGTATATTTTGCTTATTTTTTCATAGTTCCACACAACTTCTTCCTGTTTTCTCGATTGATCTGTGTTCAGTTTTTTAAGATCCATTCACTGTGCCAACATAACTAAATCTGAGGGGGGTGCGATGGGGAGGTTCCCTTGTAAGAGGAACTCCCAGATTATCGTTAAAAAGATGTATTTATATTATTGATTCCATTTGAACCTCGGTGTGAGATGACATATATAACTTGTTAAGTAACTGTGAAACTAGAATCAACGAACCATGTCAAAAATTATAACACACTTCCATTACATCCAAGCAGCTGGTGCATCGAATTCGTTTACTTGTGGTGATCGTAAATGACAGATTTGACTATATTATTGACTATCAAAGGTTATTAACAAAAATTTACATCGCAAGCTGCCGTAAAAGCTTTCGTCGCACTATAACTTAAGTTGACAGTTTAGACTTGACGAAAGATCGATGAAACGTCAGAAAGTTAAGTTCCACAAGTACCCACACACTAAGCCCATCGCACAACAGTAGCGCCGCATAGCTGAAAGACAGTAGTGCGTCTTCAGAGTGCCCTGTGGAGATGCTTCTGGAGTGGTACGGGTTACAGATCCATCGCAATTTGCAAGTTAAATGCCGCGGCACCTGGGAACTCCTACTCCTAAGTTGAACTCCGCGAGACACAGCTATTCCTGCGGCCGAAATATATAAACTGCACACAGATTCGCCGGAAATTATGGTTGTATATGGACTGAACGCAGTGTCACTTATAGCCGTAGTGAAATGGTGACATCAATTTGACCAAGGCCACGCAGACGTAGGGTATGCCAACAGGGTTGGAAGTCAATCGACATCAGCCACAGATGACGTATTTCTAGGCAGTCGAGGATCTGATTAGCACAAATGACAGATTTCCGAACGAGGAGGATATCGACACAGCGGTTCTCGAATGTCTCAGTGACCGGGTGGAGATTTTTCATCGTCGAGGAACTGAACGAGTACAGAAAGTTCCTACCGTCCTTTTCAGGGACATGGTGTTTGTTTTTAATAATGGTGTCATGTTTCTGTGTCAATCTGAAGTGTAGAGCAGCGTTCAGTAAGAGTTAAGTGGCCTCCTGTAATAATGTGTAACATACTTTTCGAAGTCCCCACGTACAACTACATGACGTTTACAATAAGATCCAAAAAAATATTTTCAGCCGTCAGTATATCTAATGAGTATTGGTACAAGAAGCTAGAAAGCATTATCAGTTCACAATATTATTGTTTAAATTATGGTTGGTCCTTTCATTATAAAAGTAGCATAAACAAATGCTGTAAGCATGCATTTTATGACACAAACTGAAAAAATCCTAACTTATAACAAAAAGATACACTGCCTCCCATAATGTTTAATTAAATCATGCAAGCTGACAATACGACAACACAAAACAATTTGGCGTGAGGTCCATCTCAAAATAGAAACATTTTATACATAAATTTTGAAGACCTGAAGACGACAGCAAAGTCTGTCGAAACCTGCTGTTCGTAAATAAATATATATTTATGCGATCTTGGCTTCGGAAAGCTTTTACCACGCCAGCAACACACGGGACAGCAGCCCTTGTGTTGAATTAGCAGAGCCGTTCATTCATTGGCTAATGGAAGTCGTTCAAAAACCTCATTGCATATGAATAGTGGCAGAACATAGTACCGCTACATAAGCACAAAGAAGTAAAATTTGAAGACTAACAAAAGCTCCACTGAATTAGCTTTTCAATTTGAGAAAGTCAGCTATCAACGAGATCTACTGATATGATGATATTTGTGCCTTTTCGAATGATTTCCTTAAATCTGCTTCATTTATTTTCTTCCAGCCTCCACTAATACTTTTGGATTGCATTTTGTTGATTTCATATGTGAATAGCAGCTAAACTACATTGAGTCCTGTTTTGATTCCTTTTCCCATGCAACCGTGCAACCCATTCCTACTACACCCATTCCTAAAACGTTCTTCTTATGACACAGTTTAAGTGTGCTGGTGTAAGCTGTCACCAGCACCCCAGTTGGCAAAAAGGTTGCAAGAAGATCTATAATAGGTGCTGGAGCAAGTGCACGTATCAGGAGAGAGGCCAAAGACAATCAAGTAACGCACCGCCAACGCCCTCCCAACCGCAAGTATTTAGATCGCTGTCATGGAACGGAGGGCCCAGTCAGTCACAGACAGTCATCCCAGTAGCAGACACAGTCAGTAGCAGTCAGAGCTCAGACACCAGTCTAGTTGGTGTCTTCTAGTACATAGCGGCCAGAGTAGTGTTTATAGGCGGGACTTGTACTTCTCCAGCAGTGAGACCAACTTGGACTATTACGGAAGAGCTTGTACCACAACAGCTTCCTTAAAGATATGTAGCTCTCTTTTCTGGTTAATAAGGAACCCTGCTGATACACCTGTGCGGTTGTGTTACAGAAACAGGATACTAGCCACCAAACAGCATCTACTCCGTACTTCCCATGGTACAAGACTCTGCACTCTCAACGACGACATAAAAGGAAGACCACATAGATATATTGTTCCTCTCTCCTTGATCTTGTACACTGTTTCTGCTGTTTGGCAACTCTTCTATCCAAACCATGACTTCTTCACCTCTGTCCAGCGTTTTGCATGCAATTCTTCAAGTGCATGAACTCCAGTACAACGCACATGTCTATGAATTTCAGATTCATGGTCTATTCCACAAACGGGATGCTCTTTTTAAACAATACGTGTTACAAGGCAGTTGGAAAAATCTAGTTCCTTTGTCACTTTGTTCAGAAGTGTATCTTATTTTAATATTTTCCCTTGTTGTGAACAATGTGCCTCAACTGATTCCAACTCTTTAGACACTATTTTACTCTCAATATGTGTTGTCTACTTATTGCACTTTCAGAGTTATTGTAAAGGTCCGTCTTCTCCAAAGCGTTAATTGTTGTTAGCCTTCTGTTTAAATTTTTTAATCTGTTTTATAGTAAATCCTGGCATCGAGAATTATAGAAAATTGTAATTGTGACATATATGCACTTAGGAAGAATGCAACCATACTGCGAATTAATACGAGTGCTGCCAAACTGCTGAATGGTCGCTAAGTGAAATGCCACTAATTAGAAAACCAACAAATTTATTTGACGTGTTCCGGGAGAAACCTGTCATCAGACAATCTGGAAACCAAAATACAAATGACAGAAAACATGAGAGCAACATGGTAAGAGTAGAGGCATTAAAAAGTTGCGTGATATTTAGAGCTCACATACACACCATGATCTTGTAGGTAAAAAAGGGAATGAAATGACCAAGGGGCCCCATGCGGGGAAGTTCGGCCGGCGGGTTGTAAGTCTTAATTAAGGTGACGCCACATTGTGTAACTTGCGTGTCGTTAATGATGATGGCGCGCAGTCCGGAACCGCGCGACTGCTACGGTCGCAGGTTCGAATCCTGCCTCGGGCATGGATGTGTGTGATGTCCTTAGGTTAGTTAGGTTTAAGTAGTTCTAAGCTCTAGGGGACTGATGACCACAGTAGTTAAGTCCCATAGTGCTCAGAGCCATTTGAACCATTCGTTAATGATGATGATAAAGACAACACAACATTCAGTCCATGAATAGAGTAAAACTCTGCCGGGAATCGAACTCGGACCCGCTGCATGGTACGCAATCACATTAACACTCAGCTAAGCAGGCGAACATCATCTAGCCGTTCAGTCGCATAAAGACACGTTGTAACTGATACAGTTGTCATGGGAGACTAATTTCAAACATACATCATGCTTTCTAGGTAGAAAATTTACGACACTAGAGGGCGGTGAAGTATACATAGGTGGTGCCACACAGCGGCGAAAAGAGAATGATAGATTTTAATTTATTTACATAAAGATTGTTGAATATAAAACGTAACTTTCAAGAAGGTATTCAAAGCAAGAAAGTTAAACAACACGCCTTAAACAGCTTTCACGTTGGTATAAAATACCGCCAATAGAATAATAGAATAGACATATAAAACATGTTTAAGGTACTCAAACTAATCACACAAAAACAAAATTATGCACAAATGACTTATTGACAAAAAGTGTGTTGCATGCCACATGGTGATATACAATGAAAACATGTGAAATTTCAATCTTTAAAAAAAAGCCGCCTGGGATTAGCCGAGCGGTCTGAGGCGCTACAGTTATGGACTGTGCGGCTAGTCTTGGCGGAGGTTCGAGTCCTCCCTCGGACATGGGTGTGTGTGTGTTTGTCTTACGATAATTTAGGTTAAGTAGAGTGTAAGCTTAGGGACTGATGAGCTTAGCGGTTAAGCCCCAAAAGATTTTTTTTTAAAAAAGGAAAGAAACTAGCATCGTTGCCTACGACACGAATACAAGCACTTGCAGGATCAAGTAAAGAATTAGTACCTTTGAAAGGTACTAAAATAATTCAAGAGAAAGGTGAAGTACATAAAGTAATGTAATAAAGCCCCAGGAATACAAAGCAGTATGGAGGAAGTAATAATATTATATAAGTGCTTAAGAGTTAACAGAACAAAATATTATAATAAATAAGCAAAAAATTTTTACATATAAAGGTTACTAGGGACTCAGATCTTCCAGGAGACATATCAAATGCAGTATGTACGGAAAGCCTACTTTCCCATAATGAAACATAAAAATGTGACATACATAGAATTAGACACAGGACAGGGAGAGGAAGATCGTACAAGTAAGAATGTTAAAATAAGTACGAACTGTAATACTGTGTGTAGTGTGGAGAAAGTAATAACAACCCATTAATAAATATATTAAATACAAAAAACTTTTAATACCAAAGCTGTCAGGGAGCGACACCTTAAAAAAATACATATCAAGACCAATACATCTGCCTAAAGTAACAGAGAGCAAAAAGAGTAGTACAAAACCTAGGTAGAATGAAGGAAAGTTTATGTAAATAAATTAAAATTTATTTGTTTTCGTAAATATGCGGCACCATCTATGTGTGCTTCAGCGCTCTCTGGCGTAAACTGTGCATGTAGGAAACATTATGTAGTTTTGAAATTAGTCTGCCATGACAGTTGTATCAGTTATGTCGTGTCATTATGCGGTCGCGCGGGTCCAGACTGTAGCGCCTAGAACCGCTCGGCCACTCCGGCTGGCTCTGGATCAGGTATGCGATGATAGTATCTTGGTTGAGTAAGGAAAAGTGAGGGTTAGATTACGCCTACGAAGTCGTGGACTTCGTGATTTGTTTCTTAATGGATGGTACATTAGCACTGAAATCAAGTGTTGCGAAGTAATTTGTAAAAACATAGTTTCCTATACTTCCTTTATTTAAATGTGCACACAGCACCGAGCCACCATCTTGTATTGCGATTTTCATTCAGTTTTCACAACCAATATTAAAATGATTATTGATATTAAGCACAATGGCCCTGCATGCTAGCTATGTTACAGGAATTGTGTGAGGTGTGATCTTGTGTTGCAGGACTCTGACATGAGACGTGCGGTATCAGTGCTTCGCTGAACTGCGGTCATCATGTGGCCGATAGAATTTCAGGCATCTATTAAATGATCGTTCAGGCAAGTGAACTATTTTCTGCATTTTGAATTTATATGCGCGCAAACGTGGCAACTTCCCCACTGTTTATTCATGCATTACTGTTTTAACATATATGTAAAGCTGTTTTCACTTTTCGCTGCGTGTGATTTACGAAAACGCGAGCAATGTTATCAGTCTGTAGACTTTTTCGAGCAGAACAACGTTAGGAATCTTGACAGAAGAGGGCTGAGGCGGCACAGATAATCAGTACTTTGCTGTGGCCGTGTCCCACGACGTCACGTGCCTTCTACCCGCGAGTTGTGTTGGCCGATACCCCGCCTGCAGACCTGCCAAATCATTGGGAGCTCTAAAGGTATCTGTAATGGCGATTAACGCTGACAGGGCGCTTCTCAGTCCCAACTCCCTCATTTTATCTAGCTAGTATGGGAGCCTTTGGGAAGCTTTTCCGCACTCACGGTGATTCTCTGCCATCGCTGACTTCTGTGTTTTCCGCGCCGTCTTAAACTCTCTTTTTGTGTTAGGCTATGATCAGTGGTCGCGCCGTCTCACAATCCTATACTGCACAGCACTTTCAACTGCCTTTATAGACTCCAGTCCTCATGGGGTTGTTCAGAAGAATCTTTCGTGGCACCGTGCACATTCTGATTTTGTTGCTGCTTCGGTAGATTTATTTGTCGGCCTTCGGAGAACTCTACCTACACGTCCGCTGGCGCCCGGCAACTACTGTAAGTTTCCGACGCTCTCTTATTTCATCGAGATGTACTCGTATATCTACAAGATTGTTCTGCAATTCACACTCAAGTATTTGGTAGGATATTCATACAGGGTGGCAATCATTGAACTATATGAAATAAAATCTTCAGAACTTCTGAACGGTTTGCGTTAGGACGTTCAGACTGCATGTTTGACTGTGGGGCATAATGGGAATTAGTATGAGCAGTATGGCTTGTTTTAGCGATGAAGCCCACTTTCATCTGGTTGGGTTCGTCAACAAGCAAACTGGTGCATTTGGGATATTGAGATTCCGCGATCGAGAAGTCTCTTCACCGTCAACGGGTGGTGCGCAATGTTCGGTCACGGAATAATCGGTGCGATATTCCATGATGGCACGGTGACACCAAACGGTACGTGAAGGTTTTGGAAGATGATTTCATCCCCATTACCCAAAGTGACCCTGATTTCTACAAAATGTGGTTCACTCAAGACGGAGCTGAACCCCGTCGAAGCAGGAGAGTGTCTGATGTCCTGAAGGAACACTTTGGGGACCGCATTCTGGCTCTGGGGTGCCGAGAGATCACTGGCATGGGCATCGATTAACCGCCATATTCTCCGGATTGAACACAGGCGACTCCTTTTTGTGGGGCTATATTGAAGACAAGGTGCATAGCAATAACTCCAAAACCATTGCTGAGATGAAAACAGCTCTTCAGCAGGTCATCGACAGCATCGATTTTACGACACTTCAGCGGGTCAGGCAGAATCTCGCCATTCGCCCGCACCACATCATCGCCAATGATGGCAGGCGTGCCGAACTTGTCGTAACCTAAATCCTAATATCTGTAGTGACGTTTACATGTCGAATAAAGTGTGTGCACGACGTAGTTTGTAACTAATGTGCTTTTCTTTTTCGTGTAATTCGCTAATTCTTACCCTCTAGAATCATTTTCAGAACATTTCTCGACCATTCCACACGCGAAGAGCATGTGCGAAAAATGAACACATAAATACTTTTGTACTACGATTTCTCTTATTTTTTATTGCGGTAATCTATTCCTGAGTGAAGGTGGAAGTCAACAACATAATTCCACATTCAGAAGAAAAATTTGGTCATTCAAATTACGTGAAAACTCTAAAAAATCTAAAACGGCTTTGTTATCATAATTGTGGCCTCAACGTACGTGTCAGATATGTGAAACTCCCACCCCTCTTCTTGATAAAACAAAAGAGGCGCCCTTCTTGAAAATTTTTAGATGCCCTCCGTCAGTCCAAGCTTGTAAGGGTTGCGTACCTCGAAGCAATACTCCAGAAGAGGAAGGAAAAGCCTAGTGCAGGCAGACTATGTAGTTCATTTGTTACACTTTCTAAAAGTTCCGTCAATAAAGCATAGTCTTTGGTTCGAGTTCCTAAAAACATTTTGTATGTGATGATTCCGATTTAATCCCTTTGTAACTGTAATCCTCAGCTATTTACGTGAATCTATAACCGTGTAATTTGTGTTATTTATCGTTCAACTGAAATCTAAAGGTAAATTTGTAGTACTCACATGGAAGAGCTGACACTTTTTATTAGTTAGAACCAGCTGCCGCTTTCTCTGCCGTGGAATTATCTTTTCTTGAAATTTCTTTTGATATTCTACTAGATAGTAAACAGAAGCATCATCTGAAAACAAACTCATAGGGTTGTTCACATTTTTCCATAATTCGTTTATATAGATGAAGAACAGTAAAGGGCCTATAACACTTCCTTGGGAAACGCCACACACAATTTTTAGTGCCACTCATGCAACTACTCTTATAAACTAGTTCTTCCGCAGCCTACCAATTTTTAAACAGAAATTCGTCCACAGTATAGAAGGACTTGTCCAGGGGAAATGTTTTTCAGTTGGAATCAAAACTTACTTTTCCTCTTTCAAACATTTTATGTTCTTGAACAAATAATAAAATATTTTTGTTGCTGCATATTGAACTCCTTTCTGAGACGCTGACAGCTTTAATCACTGGTAAAAAAGCTCATTTCTCCTCTAGTGTTTTAGGTATGAACATCACTGTTTTTCGTGATTTTTATGCATTATTTATGAGGGATTTCAGAAGCGATTTTATGTAATGTGTTGGTGTGTTCGTACAGTTACAATGCCTAACTTCTTGAAACTGTTCCTGCATGACGACGGCGGGTGAACACCACATATTATTCTTATTCCTAGCGTTTCTGCAGTGAATAGTTTCTTTCTAAGTGGCGAGTTCTGCCAGAAAAACAATTACATAAATATGCAAAAAATGTCAGGACATTAATTCTTTTGTATCGCTGACTAGCATTTATACGAAGAGCAAAGGTAGCTGAATTTAAGTGTCTGAGAAGTTCAGTTCAAGTATTCCTCAATATGTACACTCAAAAACATTTCGAGCATTCCAATCTATGTATTCATATGCTACATCACTTGTTGCTATGACTCTGTTTGTTGTACAGAATTGAATACAGTGTGTTTTCTCAAAATTTAGGTCGAGTGCATTTTCAGAGAACCACTGAATAATTCTTTGAAATGTGATTAACTATCTCCTCTATTGCATCCTCTGTAATGAGATTGTAACAGTGGTATCGTCGGCAAAGAGTTCTAATGCTGCTTGTTGAATATTAACTGTATATTTCTCGTATATAAACAACAGGAGTGGACACAGGGATAGGCTGCAACCCTGTGCAGACTTGGGTGACCAGCGCAGGACGGAATTATTCTGGTTTGGGCTGTGGTGGGAGGTGACTTGAAGACACCTGTCGTTGGTGTTGAGGTTTCGTGTAAACTCTGTGGGAGGTAGACTGATAGAGCCATCAGGCTCTTCTAACATTTCAAATCGAGGAATGTGAAAATATCTGAGGAAAGAACTGCTTCAGCATCTTGTGTACGTTTTAACATTATTCTTACACGAATTCACCATTACACCTTCAATTCACGAGCCATTATCGTCGATTCCATCGAGAGCACCATACTAAATAATTCTTGTAATCATCGTGTCACACCATTTTTCATAGCTCATGCCAACTACACCTCGCGCTGTTTTGTTTGGCTTCCCTGTTTAAGACGTGCCATTACGTTTTAATGGCCGACAGGCAGACATGTTAAGAGTCTTGTGGCCTGCGCAACTTAGAGCACGCTTTCAAAACTTCGCCGCGCTGCCCGCACTCTTGAGTCACCGCGGGGCGGAACCGCCCTGGAAGGAGTCCAAGTGGAGGGAATAAATCAGTTTGGTCCTTCCTGGCCGCGGTCACGCACCGCAGCCCAGCCCGCGACCGTATCAGCTTTCATCGCTGTGATTCATGGCGGCGCTTGTCCATAAAGCCATACAGCGAGCGGGCGCGCGCGTCGCGTCTCACGGACAGTTGCCGCCTGTGTCAGCCGGCACTAAAACGTCTGCACTTGGCCGTCTCTTTAGGTCGTACCGGTGACCGAAGAGGAAAACACTGCTCCGCTATGAATTTATGTGCGTCTGTGGAAGGACCACTTTATAGCCCTTACTTCTTCCCCTATTATGGCTTTTGGTTCATTGCCCAGCAGATAGTGCATGGTACAACACAGCCTGACAGGAAATACGTTTCGTCGTACTGCATCAAATCAGTTTCCTGTTGTTGCCAGTTTCATGGTCCCGCTCTGACAGATAATTATGAGCCGACCAACCACCGTATCATCCTCCGCTATATATGTCCATACGGATGTGGTGTGGAGATACACTTCCCTCCCGATCGTTGTCGGCTTTCCAGACCTAGGAGCCGTCAGTTTACACTCAAATTTTTCCTCAGAGGGCTTCACGAAGCTGAGTGGACAACGTATCACTCGTCCAACCGACGACCAGTCGCCGCTGGTGCCGAGAATTGAGGCTGGATCGTCCTCAAGGCAGGCAGCCACATTTACCTCTCACCTTCGCAGATGTACTTGCCATTGTTTACAGTGTTCCATTTGTAGCTCGAGAAGATGTAAGATTTTCAATAGCGTGAAATTTATTGCCATCGACTGCTGAGAATACTAATCCTTAGTGGGTTAACACACTGATAAACTTACATTGTTAAGACACAAAAAGAAAAAATTGCGATGCACCACGGGACGGAAATCGGTAGGTGTGAAGTACTTGTACAGAGAAACAAATCAGAGTAATTTCTGAAAAAATTGATGATTTATTCATGAGGATAAGCTTCACAAATTGAGCAGATCAATAGCGCATTGGTCCACCTCTGGACCTTATGCGAACAGTTATTCCGCTCGTCATCGAATGATAGAGTTCTTAGATGTCCTCCTGAGGGATAAAGTGCCAAATTCTGTCCAGACCGTCAACTGGCTGGCTGGAGGGTCGTACCCACAATGCTCCAAATGCTCCAAACATTCTCAGACGGGGAAGGATCCGGCGACCTTGCTGGCCAAGTTAGGGTTTGCCAAAAACGAGGTCAAACAGTGGAAACTCTCGCCGTGCGCGGGTGAAGGCGCTTCCGCGGCTGCAGCACGTAAACCGCACCGCACGCATAGAAAACCTTCATGCGCCCCGTTTTAGAATATGCAGCAGCCCTCCTGGGAGGCATACTCGCACCAATTGCGAAAACACTGTTCAGCACACAACGTAGTCTCCTACGCAGTATTGCCAGCCTTCCTTATATAACACCCAGCAACGAAGTTTCCGAGCCGGCCGCGGTGGCCGAGCGGTTCTAGGCGCTTCAGTCCGAAACCGCGCGACTGCTACGGTCGCAGGTTCGAATCCTGCCTCGGGCATGGATGTGTGTGATGTCCTTAGGTTAGTTAGGTTTAAGTAGTTCTAAGTGTTAGGGGACTGATGACCTCAGGTGTTAAGTCCCATAGTGCTCAGAGCCATTTGAACCATTTTGAAGTTTCCGAAACCACCAGAGTGGAGCCATTACAAACAAGAGTAGCCAAGCCGAGAGCCAGATACGGCAACCATATCCTAAACAAAAGACCAGACATGGAAGACATTATCACCGTAAACCACAGAATAAACAGGAAGCCTATATTCAAATACACAACACCCTCCCACACAATGGCACACGACACAGCAAAAGTGTACCCCGATCTCCCTCCAATCTTGGCAGCACTCACAACAAATACCACCATCCTCCCGCACCTAGACGAGACAACTCAGGAATAAAGCACAAACACACTCATACCTAGAACCACTCACACAAACCCACCACACACTACCAAAAACACAAGAACATGGCCCATTAAAGGAACCGCCAACCACATACCAAACAAGATCCCCATTACTCTCCACTTCCCCTCCTTCGCTCTTTAATCAATAGAAAGAAAAAAGCATTAAAAATCTAATTGTAAATGCCAAATGTTATTTACCACTACGTGTAACACACGAGAAGGAAAAATACGAATATACGTGGATATCATCATTCCAATCATTATATTTAGAGTAGAACCTTCTCTTATTATTGATTTTTTTAGCTTCCCTGTGTTTGGTTTCTGCCTAGTTTATTTTGTCTTAATTAAAACTGAAAAATATATATGTTGTAAAATTAACAATTTGTATTGTAAAGTAGTTAAAACATTAATTATAAATTGTTAGAGAACCAGTTGCATTGTAAATTAGTTAAAAATATGAATTGTAAATTGTTAAAGAACCAAAGAAAACTTGCACTATGTAGCAAAACAAATGCAGTAAATGTAATGAAAATGAAATTTTCAAACCGTATAGCTGAAAAGGGGAAATAGCAAGCCCTCAAACAGCCCACTCTGTCCCCTCGGAGCAGAGAACGAAAAAAAAAAAAAAAAAAAAAAAAAAAAAGGCTGAAGCAGGGAAGGCATGGCTTGCCATGTAGGGCAACAAAACAGGGCGTAGAGTATCGTCGACATACCGCCGTACTGTAAGGGTGCGGCAAAAACTATGAAAAGAAACGCCACCCCAGACCGTCACTCTAGGTTGTGGTGCCGTAAGGGAGCGACAGTCAGGTTGGAATTCCGCTGCTATCCGGTACGTCTCTAGACACGTCTCCGAACTGAAATCTTACTAACAGGAGGAGAACTGCCTTTAGTGACGATTCCCACTTCGGACTGACCCTCGGTGACCAGAGTAGTTCGTGAAGCTCTTTCTCTTGAATAAATCATGCAATTCTTCTGAAATTGTAACAATTACTCCGTACACGAGCGTCATATCTACCGATTTCCGTCCCATTCGGATAAAACTTCGTGCTGGTCGTTTTTTATTTGCTTTTCATTATTTACATTTTTGTCTTACTTTGAGTGTACAGACACACATACACAAAAATGTTGCTCTCTTCTTCCTCCTTCCCCCCCCCCCCCCCCCCCCAACATACCTCTCCCACAACTCTACACACACACGCACACACACACACACACACACACACACACACACAGATACGTACCAAAATCTGCATAACATATACTACTGCGTTCAATAAGTAATGCTCACATTTTTTTGTAAAGCCATTAACAAACGTTCACAAACGTCGTTGTTCGTGCTTCACATTTGATGACTGTGCGCCGGTGAAGTTTCGAACCGTTCTGGCACATGGCAGAGCCGTAGTACAGCGTCAAAATGGCGTCTGCATACCACTCACGTTACAAGCAGCGTGTTGTTATTGAATTCTTGTGTTGAACATCCATAAACATTCGTGTGAGTGTATGGTGATGCTGCAGTTGATAGGAGTACAGTTGGGCGATGGGTAAAGAAAGTTACAGCCTCAGGAAATGAAGAAAGAGAGCTTCATGATCAGCCACGCTCTGGACGTCCTGTCACAGCCAGTGTTTCAGACATGCTGAATCGTGCGGATGCCTTTATTCGTGTCGACCGGCGCATCACAACTCGACAGCTGGCTCTACAGTTCTCGGTCAGCACTGGAAGTGCTTCTGCAATGATCGAGATTCTCGGACATTCAAAGAGGTGCTCACGATGGGTTCCACGAGTGCTCACAGTGCACCACAAAATTCAAAGAAGGGCTATTTCATCTGAATTGTTGGAGCGTTTTGAGACAGACGGAGAGGCCTTTCTGTCGCGGATCGTTACGAGGAACGAAATCTGGGTGCACCACCTTGCGCCGGAAACAAAAGGCAGTCCATGGAGTGGCATTATGCTCATTCACCACAAAGGAAGAAATTCGAGACAACCCCCTCTGCCGGAAAAGTCATGGTGACGATCTTCTGGGACTGTGATGGCGACATTCTCGTGGATGTGACGCCAAGAGGGTCAACCATCAGTTCAGAGGCACACTTGAAGACTCTGAATAAACTCAAGAACCGTTGCCGACGTGTTCGATCGGACAAGAATGTAGCAGAAATATTGCTCAGACACGGTAATGAACGCCGACACACAAGTCTGAGAACCCGGGAACACATCGCCAAATTGAGTTGGACATCTCTGTCTCATCCACCCTACAGTCCAGTCGGACTTCCATCTCTTTGGGCCACTTAAAGATTCTCTACGGGGAACACACTTTGAAGATGACGAGAGTGTCAGTCATGCAGTGAAAACATGGCTACGCCTACAGGACAAGAGCTTATACCAGCAGGGAATACATGCTCTTCCACAACGTAGGCGTGCGACCATAGAATGTGATGAAGACAATGTAAAAAAATAGGACATGGACAAGGCATTCTCATGTTTACTATCAAAAACAGTCTCGATCACTATTTATTTATTACGGTGACCAGTTTCGACCACTACTGTGGTCATCTTCAGACCTACAAGTCGTATTCAAAGCTTTAATTAGAGGGCTACACACATTAAAGGAAATACGTAAAATTATAAAGCTATAAGACGATGAATTACCAATGAGTAAGAACCTCCTTCTGGTAGTAAATCACTACTGGAGAAACCAGTGCACGTCTTACTATATATAATGGAGGCTCCGTCCACTTCTGACGGAATGATGTCATTACTAACCAATGGGTTGTAGGTGGAATAACAACGTAAAATTTCTTAGTTAAAAGAACAGTGTCAAGAAAGGAAAATAAACACACACTAAACTTAGCTTGTTCAACAGCTATTGTCAATTAAGAAGCATTAAAAATATTTAAACATGTAGGATATATGAACTTTGTTTTGACAGTACATTGGTTGCCCTCTCATGGCCTGTTAGTGAACCATTAGGAACCACTAGTTGCCATGGTGAAGTTGGACGCCGTTCCAAACACGTGGCAGCAGACATCTTTCCACTAAAGTTGTTGTAAAGTCGATAGGCAAACTAGTGGTTGCCATGGTGAAGGTAAACGCCAGTCCAAAGATGTGGCAGCAGGCTTCTTTCTAACGAAGTTGTTTCGAAAGTGGAATGGCAAAGACTGTCAAGGCAGACGATGTACTGTTGAACAGCAACATGTCTTTATTGAAACGATTTTCCATGAGTAGGCTGCAATAATCGTTAACTGATATGTGTAGTACATGCTGCACAGATACGATTTACTGGTGTAATAAGAGACTTCCATTTACATAGATTACATAATAATTCTTACAGATCAATACTAAGGAAAAAAAGAAGAATCGAGAGGGCACAGTAGTTGTGCATATTTATGAAATATTGTCTATGAAGTTCATATGTAGATTCCTTTTTTTTCTCTCCATTATATATAGTAAGACGTGCACTGGTTTCTCCAGTAGTGATTTACCACCAGAAGAAGGTTCTTACTCATTGGTAATTCATCGTCTTATAGCTTTATAACCTTATGTTTTTTCTTTAATGTATGTAACCCTCTAATTAAAGCTTTGTATACGACTAGTAGGTCTCAAGATGGCCACAGTAGTGGCCGAAGCCGGTCACCGTAATAAATAAATTGTGATCAAGACTGTTTTTGATAGTAAATATTTGTAACACATTGATCACTGTTCACTCCCTCAACGTATTCAAATGTAATTAATTCTGATGTATATTGTCGCCGAATTCTGACTCTTATCAATAAATATGTTCTGAGAAAAAAAAATGTGGGGCATTACTTACTAAAGACACTCGTAACTTTCTCATTATGTGTCACTGACACACAGGACACAGATCGATGTGACGTGGCCCTTTACACTGTGTAGTCCAGCGCAGTGCAGTGCAGAAGGCAGCTGAAAGAAATGCGCACTGAGACGAACCGAAATGACACTTTAGTTCAAAGGCAACAATTACACCGGAGTCACCGTGATTTATGGTGGTCCCCTGGACGTCACAAAAGACTGGACACCATTCTTGACAGGGTGTGTGATCACCACGTACGTAAGTGCGTACTATGGAACGTTCTCCCGTGCTGGACACAATACTGGTAAAGAGTTACTGTGGTAGGATGTTCCATTCCTCCATAATTGCAGCTCGGTGCACATGAACGGGCTGCAGTACGCCTCCTCAAAGCGTCCAACTGCTTCTTCTCTACTCAACAAGTGCATCTGTTGGCCATTTGAGTTTGAGAGAATCAGCTCGGGGTTGACTTATAATGCAAAAAAAAAAAGTCTGCATTGCATTCCACACTAACTTCCTCTTGTCTGCATTCGTGAACTGACTTGTCTCAAAGAGGAGAGCACATATCTTAACATTCTTGTATAGGTACGGCATATCCTTCTTCATAACGTCGGCCTTCTCGTACTTATATCCCAGTTCTTGTTCCTGTGGAATGAAAATAATTGATTACTCTATGAAAAATAACACTACTCATTCATTTTGTAGCACAAAATATTTCTACACTGTGTGTAAAGTATTAAAATTATCTCTTCCTCTCTATCCGCATAATATAGTTTAGTGCAGCCCAAAACGTTTCGTTGGTTTCATGAAATTTCTTATTAGATAGTAATTTTAACAATTTCTCGGCAGTTTTTGCACTGGCGCACTAACAATTCGCAGGCTATTTCCTTAGTCTAGAAGCTAACTACAAAAATAGTCCAATATGCACACTTTTATCTGAAATTGTAGTACGAAATCAAGTATTTAAATAATTGTCGGCTTATATGATTATCTGCAATCGGGAAATTTTCAGACATTTGTACTGTAGCAATATCACGAAAGACAGGACAAAATTTTGTGTGTCTCACTAACAGCAGAAGTCCTGAAGTCACTATGACTCAGTGGACACGTGGAAAATTTTCTCGCATGCCTGAAGGTGTAACTAACCGTCTTTAAATGAGCGTTTGTTATTCATAACATTATTTATTTGCCTTTCAGAATCCTTCGCAAATTGAAAAATTGGTATTTCCGGATTATATTTTTTATTACTACTGTAATTTACAGCGCCACTATGAACTCCGTAATACGACCTCATTTCGACTTCAAAACTGTTTCTGCACTGTATATTACAATACGCAGTCGTTTTGCAGTGCGTTTATGCATGCCGAACACATAGCAGCGTCGCAGTAGCTAAAACGCAAAAAAAAGAAGTTTCGCGACTCAGTAACTTGGATTCTGGTAGAACATTGTTAGTCAAGTCGATTTCGTTAGATTGCTGTGCAAGTTACAGCTGTTGCTGCACTTTTTGATCTCAATAGCTCCTACATGTTTGTGCGAAATCATGACATTTAATTTGTCGTCTGTGTTTGCCTAGCGTTCTGAAATTGTTCGCAAAGAGTAACCTTTGTGACTGGTACTACACTCGCAAGGCATTTGACAAATTCCACGAACATCGAGACCAAGGCTATAGTTTACTAGACGCAGCGACTCTTTGATTTTCTTGCATGGTCGGGATATAGATAGGACTGTATGGGGTCTTGTCCACTCGTCTCTTATATTGTGCCAACAGGATGCTGCAGTCTCTTATAGCTACACAGCAATTCATGCAGATCACATTAATGGTTTTTATTACAATAAAGTAGATTGACAATACTTAACTTTGGCCAACAAGAACGTGTCGCAAGTGATTGGCGACATGCAAACAGTCGTTGTCCTTCTCCAATTACAATGTCCCTGCTGGTGCCTCTGCTGGTGTCCGTCTTCTACTGTCCGGCCGAGGCTGGCAGGATTGGCGCTTTTATTCTCTTCGGGTAGAGGCCGCTCTTGCCGTGGTCACGTTCTAGTCCGCGTGCTTCTGGCTGGCGTCGTCTCACAGCCTTCTCTGCTCTTGCGTTCTTCATCTTCTTGCCGTGGCTTGTCGATACGCCGCAACAGACAGCACGTCCGTCCAAGACTCTCCCTATTTATTTGTTCTAGTTCCGAGGGAAGAAGGAATGCTATGGGTCGATTACCTTCTGATGTGTGAGTATTTCTGCATTTTTGTTTCTTAGAGGTGGCTAACTTTGAAAAACACCGCGTTTGAGAGACAAATGTGAAATTTACCTGAACCTGAGATTAATCGAGAATCAGAGACACCCTTGACATCCACTGCTGAATTTATTGCGCACAATGGATTTACTACCGCTTAATTGATTGGCCATGGCAAAGAATCTAAAGCTGGAGAATTGACATGGAATTATCATTTAGAGCTGCTGGTTACGATAATGAGGTCAAGATTTAAATAACACTATGGTTTATTATCCAAAACATACGAACATTAACGCAGTAAAATAGTGTTATGATGGCAAGAATGTTAGAAAGGTGTTCCCCCATCATATGTATGTCCTAACACATTCTGAGTTGGCAATGTTACTGAAAGAGAAGGAATTGCATCAAATCTCGGATCTAGTTCTGTGAATCCGGTGCAGAACTCAGACTGTGATGATCACAGTGAACCAACACCCAAAGATCCGACATAACCGAGAACGAGCTTATAAATCTGCCAACGGCTGCTGTCATGCAAATGATCTGTATTACTCTTGGTTTCCTTAACATGACAGAGCTTTGAGCAATGATCATAATCTTCTCTGTATTATGAGCAGCGTGGAGACACAGTAACTCCTTGATTTGAGAACGCAAGCTCAATCTCGTGTCCATGTCTCTTGATCGACCCTTCTCTTCTGCGTCCCGAACACGACTCTTCTCGTCCGTGTCTTCCCATCGACTCCCTCTGGCCTTCTCTTCCCATCGACTCCCTTTTCGAATCTTTAAAGACAACTTCATAATGTCTTCCCACCAACACCACTCATTCAACAAGCCTCTAAAAAGCTGCCAGTGCCATGCAGTTGCGTAATTGTTTCAGAAGCAAGATTTCGCGCCCGAAAATGCCGAAACACCAACTGGCCAATGAATCACATTTAGCTTTTCTAAAAAGCTTGCTGCTGTGTGTTACGTCCACATGACTTCACAACAAACAAGCGAGCCTCGCATTAAAGGTCCCGTGAAAATATAAAAACCTTGCTACAACGCTAGTAGATGTTTCAGCTACAGCATTCGTCTGTAAAGTGGTCAAAGCTATTTCCGGGTATTTTAGAAACGCCATTAAATATTCGTCTTCCAAAGTACGTCACTTCACAATCCCCCAGCATCTGTCCGTGTTTTTGGAACGAAGGGCTTTTTATATCGTCTGGCCTCCTGACTGTTATAAATGGACAATAGCTAGTCTGCCAAAGCGACTTTTCTACCCTCGGCAGCAGATGGTCACACCACCTGTCATTCTTCCTGGTTTATGCGAAAGGCCGCAAGCACGTCACCACTGGCTCGTTTTGCAAGGCCTCACACGGTGACTCCAGCCTCATGTTCACAGCACGCCTCGCTTTTGCAGCAAGCCCCGAAAGCAATTCAAAGTACTCACCACCAAGTCAGTTAATAAGAAAATGAAGTAGAGGAAGTGAACTCGTCACATCCCATCACTGTCTTAACACATATCACCTCAAGATTATTCATCTCCTGTCCATTTGCATAAGTAAGATGACCAAAGAACGAAAACAGACTTGCCGAAGAGCTTGCGACGTTTCAACTTAATATCTGGATCACTAAAGTCGTTCTTCTCAAATGCGTTTCGTAGATATCTGATCACGGAATGAAATCCTTCTGCACTGAGATACAGACAGGTCAGAATGTGTTGGGTTTTGCTGAATAGAGTGCCCTAGACGTCCAGCAGTTAATCTTCTCAATCCATGTAACAGATGAGTTTGATATTTGGTTGCGTATTATTCATATGATAAGTGAACAGGTAAAGAGTTCCTGTGCCATTGGCCAAACCACAAATATGTCCTCAGCACAGCAGAAGAAGCAAGACAGAGCCATGAGAGAACCCACGGCTATTCCGTCACTAACTTCATGAAACGTACCACTGTTCAGAAAGTAGGTGGTGCAACAAATTAATAGTCTCGGGAGAGAATTGGGCTGCTAATGACTAACGTCTCTTTTACAAAGACTTTTGTGAAAAATGAAACTGTTTTTATACTTACCACAATTTCATCTGGATTGGTGCAGATTTTTGCAGTTATGTCCACGAACATTTGAGAATGTTGTTTTGAAATATCGCTAGCCTCTATGTTGACTAATCTGTAGCATGAAAACTAGGTCGCCATGGAACTCCTTCTTCGTGGATTTTAGGAAGAAACCATACGGCATTTACCTACCGGAGTTCTTTCACCAACGAAGACGTTGAGATGTGAGTGTGTAACTCCGGCTTTAGCTGGGGTCCTGGTTACACAGTTAGCGGTGCAGGGAAACGGAGGTTTGAGGCGTCATGTCACGGACTGCGCGGCCACTCCCGCCGGAGGTTTGAGTCCTCCATCGGGCATGGGTGTCTGTGTGTTGTTCTTAGTACAAGTTAGTTTAAGTAATGTGTAAGTCTAGCGACCTATGACCTAAGCAGTTTAGTCCCTTAGGAATTCACACACATTTGAAACGGACGTTTGATGCTGAAAGGCAACAGAGAAATAGAATGAGTTTTTCACCATCTATTCAATGTTCTTCACTCATAGACACCGACATCATATCTTGTAACATATGGATGTTCTGTCAGTTCCTAAAGTCTCTGTATCATTCCGCGAAGTAAATAGGATACCTGACGGCCTACTAAAATCTCCTGACGCTGACGGTGGATGAGATCATCAAAACTTACGATTGAATACGGGTTCAGTGAAGAGTTTTTTCAAGAACTTCGCAGAGAAAAACTACACTGCGAACACACTACGAATTTCGTAAAGAGCCCGGAACACTGACCATACCTAGAATAGAAATACATGAGTTCTACCTACAAGGAGTGTGTAAATTCCATTTTAAACTGATATCCATTTTTTTAACAATTTCTATTGAACTACTTTGCCATATGTGACACTGTCTCGCTGAAGATAAAATTATTTATTCCTGCAGATACTTTCCAAAAGTCGCAAAAAACACATCTGTCTAAAACGTATTGTTGAAATAATCTATCTCTACACAGAACACGGGGACGAAATTAATCTAGCATGCAAAAATACTTTACAAGATAAAAGAAAATGGCACACGACGAAAAAGTTACGCAAACTGGTTACAAACTGATATTCGTATATGGTTTTACGGAAAACGTAAAATTGTAAACTTCGGCTGCCGAAGGATAAAAGAGTGACGCAGCATTGGAATTTCACCACACAGCTGGCAAGGGTAATAAACAGGGAACATCTGTAGAGTCTTTGCAGATGTCATTGCGTGTACTCTGTTGGGCAGTAACTGTGCGTCGCAGACAGGGGCGTGAACACTGTGCGTGCTGTAGATGTCGCGCTTTGAGAGGAGTCGTGTAGTTGGGCTCAAAGTAGCCAGTCGAAATAATCGGCTAATCGCTCAACATTTGAATGGGATCTGTGCCGCTATCTACGATGATGACAGGAAATGGTGAACCGTCGCCGAACACAGCATCAACAAGGAAGCGGTCGAATTATAGAGACGAAAGAACGTGAGGACCTAGCAATCGTCAGAGAGGCACTCAGAGCCCCGGATCTTTCATTATCATCGATCCTACGTGCAACTGGTGCTTCAGTAACCACGAGGAGCATTACCAGGCCGCTCAAAGAAAGGCAGGTGAGCTCACGGCAGGCCTTGCGCGGGCTACCACTGACTCCTGTACACCAACAAGACCGTCTGCAGTGGTGTCGGGCACATTCGGCCTGGAATCTCACTGACTGGAGTAGGACTGTCTTCAACAATGAGTCCCGCTCCGAAATAAGCCCCGAAGACCAGTAAAGACGTGTCTGCACACGCACTGAAGAGCGATGGGACACCAAACTGACTATCGCCCACCTTACGGCTCAACATCCAGGAGTTTTGATCTGGGGTGCCATTTTCTTTCATAATAGGACCCATTTAGGGCACGTCTACGACATTCTACGCCCTGTTTTGTTGTCCTACACGACAAGCCATCCTGGGATTACGTTTCAGCAAGATAATGCCCGCCCGCACACGTCGAGAGTTTCTACTGCTTATCTTCGAGCTTTCCAAAGCCTACCTTGACCACCAACGTAACCGGATCTCTTCCCAGTTGAGAGCGTTTGGAGAGTTATGGGCAGGGCCCTCCAATGAGCTCGGGGTTTTGAGGATGTAACGCCCCAATGCACAGAATTAGGCACGATATCCCTCAGGACACCAACAAAAGCAAAACGAGCATAATGGAAAATAGACGAATTAAGTCGGGTGATGCTGACGGAATTAGATTAGGAAATGAGACACTTTAAGTAGTTAAGGAGTTTTGCTATTTGGGGAGCAAAATAACTGATGATGGTCGAAGTATAGAGGATATAAAATGTAGACTGGCATGGCAGGGATAGCGTTTCTGAAGAAGAGAAATTCGTTAACATCGAGTATAGATTTAAGTCAGGAAGTCGTTTCTGAAAGTATTTGTATGGAGTATATGGAAGTGAAACATGGACGATAAATAGTTTGGACAAGAAGAGAATAGAAGCTTTCGAAACGTGGTGTTACAGAAGAATGCTGATGATTAGATGGGTAGATCACATAACTAATGAGGAGGTACTGAATAGAACTCGGGAGGAGTTTGTGGCACAACTTGACTAGAAAAAGGGATCGGTTGGTAAGACATGTTCGGAGGCATCAAGGGAACACCAATTTAGTACTGGTGGGCAGCATGGAGGGCAAAAATCGTAGATGGAGACCAAGAGATGAATACACTAAGCAGATGCAGTAGGATGTAGGTTGCAGTAGGTACTGGGAGATGAAGAAGCTTCCACAGGATAGAGTAGCATGGAGAGCTGCATCAAACCAGACTCAGGACTGAAGACCACAACAACAACAACAACAACAACACATCCCTCAGGAATGTATCCAGAAAATGTATCAAACAATGCCAAGCGGAATAGCTGTTTGCATATGGGCCGTGGGATGAACAGCTTGCTCAAATTGTGATGCTCTTTCGCTTGAATAAATCATCCAATTTTTTTCTGAAACTGTAATCATTTGCCAGTAGATATATATCACATCTATCTTTTACTGTCCCATTCAAATAGCTCTTCCGTGGTGCGTCTAATTTTTTTTTTTTTTGTTTATTTTCTGGACCAGTTTTATTCTGCACGCCATTGTACGTGCAAAGATCGTCGACAGAACTGATAAAACCGATATAACTGCCACCTTGGTATATTTCCAGAAGCGAGTGGGTCAAAGAACCAATTGGCTCCTAAGTGTTAAAGCTGAACCACCACGTAATTCGTAAGGATTTGCCAGCGCGGTAGCTACGGCGCTAAAGAGAGGCCAAGTCCGAATGGTGCGAGAAAAAATAAACGGTCGTAAATACGGCCGGCCTGGAGGTGGGCGATGTGGCGGGGCTAATTAAGTGCCGTGGATTATGGGGGCGCCCACAGACGCCCCAGTATACTGTGCACTTCGAGCGCGGATTTCAGCGCCCTACGCGTCTATCCCGCTTTCAACGCTAGGCTTTTTGTCTCTAAAACAAAAGCCAAATTATTTCGAATAACGGGAGTGCGAAATAAATTTTCTTTGTTGGTACCGCTTTATACCTCGCTTTCTGCATCTGACGACACACGAATCTGAAAAGCTGACAGAAATATGTGACATCTTTATCACCTACACCACAGAAATCTGCAGCTGTTCTTCTGCATCATAAGAAACTAACGGGAAAGTATGCAGTTAAAGTGAAAGAGTAGTATGTTGCACAGAAATAGCTAAAAACAAAATTTCTTGTCGAGTCTAAAACATCAGACGGTAGCTTTTTTTATCTCATATGGATCTACACACATAGCCTGAACTATCCAGTGCATGGCGGAGCTTACTTCATTTCAATACCTGACACTGTTCTATTTCACCAGTGTACAGCGTCCAGGTAAAATGACTGTCTACACACTTCCGTTCTCTAACTTTATATTCATAAACGCCACTCGACGTATGCAGCAGAACTGTAACACAATAACAGTTGTCTAAATTTACCCAACAGTATTTCGGCAGAACATTGTAGGCTCACTTCCAAGGATACTCATTCTCCATTATACTCTCGTATTGCCTGTAAATTAACTTTACAGACTTTGTACATGGCATCCGTTTTCTACACGAACATTGCCTACGAGAATTCACGGGTTTATAACATGGTGTTGCGAATCATCATATATATTATTTCTCAACTCAACATCCCTTTTTCTCAACACATACTAATCGTACAGGGGTGAATCAAGTACCGCCAGAAAAGTCTTTTAACCGTATTATGACACGGCATACTAATTTTTCACTAAAACTTACTATTTGTGAAAAACTATAACAAAAAAAAGATTTTAACTACACAGGTCTGCGATGAAACATTTGTTTGAAATTTTTGTAGTGTTTCCCATGGTATTTGTTGTGCTGAATACAGGAAAAATGAAAAAATTCTGTTATCCTTTGTTTATCCACAAATCGCACATTGAATTCTTACTTTTAATGGGATTTAACATACGTACAAACTATAACGTTTCAGTCAAATCTAAATAACAACTTTAAAATACAACATTTTTAGCCTAGTAAGCTAACTTGAAATGTAATCAGTTTAAATTAATGTTGCCATCATCAGACAGCCGTTCTTTTGTTCAAAATCCTGTATGGTAAAACCGGTACTATCTAGTTCGTACTAGATTTGCTGGCAGTATGCTGTGTCAGTACCCCTTCCCCTCTTCCACCTTCTCCCTCCACAGTCTTCTCTCCACTGCAAGGTCGAGCTGCTGTCACTGTAGATGTAACCATTCTGCTCAGCACGCATCCAAACTTTCTTCATTCAAGTGAAAATATATGTGTGTTTAATGGCTTCTAGAGGTTGTGTGGACAATCCTGGTTGTTTCTGCTAGGATTGTGTGACTTATTTTTTTTTTTTTTTTTTTTTTTTTTTTTGGGTCATCAGTCTACTGACTGGTTTGATGCGGCCCGCCACGAATTCCTTTCCTGTGCTAACCTCTTCATCTCAGAGTAGCACTTGCAACCTACGTCCTCAATTATTTGCTTGACGTATTCCAATCTCTGTCTTTCTCTATAGTTTTTGCCCTCTACAGCTTCCTCTAGTACCATGGAAGTCATTCTCTCATGTCTTAGCAGATGTCCTATCATCCTGTCCCTTCTCCTTATCAGTGTTTTCCACATATTCCTTTCCTCTTCGATTCTGCGTAGAACCTCCTCATTCCTTACCTTATCAGTCCACCTAATTTTCAACATTCGTCTACAGCACCACATCTCAAATGCTTCGATTCTCTTCTGTTCCGGTTTTCCCACAGTCCATGTTTCACTACCATAGAATTCTGTACTCCAGACGTACATCCTCAGAAATTTCTTCCTCAAATTAAGGCCGGTATTTGATATTAGTAGACTTCTCTTGGCCAGAAATGCCTTTTCGCCATATCGAGTCTGCTTTTGATGTCCTCCTTGCTCCGTCCGTCATTGGTTATTTTACAGCCTAGATAGCAGAATTCCTTAACTTCATTGACTTCGTGACCATCAATCCTGATGTTAAGTTTCTCGCTGTTCTCATTTCTACTACTTATCATTACCTTCGTCTTTCTCCGATTTACTCTCAAACCATACTGTGTACTCATTAGACTGTTCATTCCGTTCAGTAGATCATTTAATTCTTCTTCACTTTCACTCAGGATAGCAATGTCATCAGCGAATCGTATCATTGATACCCTTTCACCTTGTATTTTAATTCCACTCCTGAACCTTTCTTTTATTTCCATCATTGCTTCCTCGATGTACAGATTGAAGAGTAGGGGCGAAAGGCTACAGCCTTGTCTTACACCCTTCTTAATACGAGCACTTCGTTCTTGATCGTCCACACTTATTATTCCCTCTTGGTTGTTGTACATGTTGTATATGACCCGTCTCTCCCTATAGCTTACCCCTACTTTTTTCAGAATCTCGAACAGCTTGCACCATTTTATATTGTCGAACGCTTTTTCCAGGACGACAAACCCTATGAAAGTGTCTTGATTTTTCTTTAGCCTTGCTTCCATTATTACCCGTAACGTCAGAATTGCCTCTCTCATCCCTTTACTTTTCCTAAAGCCAAGCTGATCGTCACCTAGCGCATTCTCAATTTTCTTTTCCATTCTTCTGTGTATTATTCTTGTAAGCAGCTTCGATGCATGAACTGTTAAGCTGATTGTGCGATAAATCTCGCACTTGTCAGCTCTTGCCGTCTTCGGAATTGTGTGGATGATGCTTTTCCGAAAGTCAGATGGTATATCGCCAGACTCATATATTCTACACACCAACGTGAATACTCGTTTTGTTGCCGCTTCCCCCAATGATTTTAGAAATTCTGATAGAATGTTATCTATCCCTTCTGCCTTATTTGAGCGTAAGTCCTCCAAAGCTCTTTTAAATTCCGATTCTAATACTGGATCCCCTATCTCTTCTAAATCGACTCCTGTTTCTTCTTCTATTACATCAGACAAATCTTCACCCTCATAGAGGCTTTCAATGTATTCTTTCCATCTATCTGCTCTCTCCTCTGCATTTAACAGTGGAATTCCCGTTGCATTCTTAATGTTACCAAGGCTGCTTTTAATGTCACCAAAGGTTGTTTTGATTTTCCTGTATGCTGAGTCTGTCCTTCCGACAATCATATCTTTTTCCTGCAGCCATTTCGTCTTAGCTTCCCTGCACTTCCTATTTATTTCATTCCTCAGCGACTTGTATTTCTGTATTCCTGATTTTCCCGGAACATGTTTGTACTTCCTCCTTTCATCAATCAGCTGAAGTATTTCTTCTGTTACCCATGGTTTCTTCGCAGCTACCTTCTTTGTACCTGTGTTTTCCTTCCCAACTTCTTTGATGGCCCTTTTTAGAGATGTCCATTCCTCTTCAACTGTACTGCATACTGCGCTATTCCTTATTGCTTTATCTATAGCGTTAGAGAACTTCAAACGTATCTCGTCATTCCTTAGTACTTCCGTATCCCACTTCTTTGCGTTCTGATTCTTCCTGACTAATGTCTTGAACTTCAGCCTACTCTTCATCACTACTATATTGTGATCTGAGTCTATATCTGCTTAGGGGCTATTTCCAAGAGAGTGCCCTGAACCTCTATCCGCTCCTCCGCCCTCTTTCATTTCGTTTTGCAGAACCTATGATTTGTAGAGAACCGAAAAATCACACTGAAGACTGTTGTTTTTGCTCTTTCTATCTACTAGGTTTTAATTTGAAAAATATGAAGGAGATTTTGTTTCTGAACTTCCCTTCAGCTTTGCGCCCTGTTTCTCATGGGTTTCATTTATGTGAACCTTGTCCTCCATCTACACCTGGAAACATTTTAGATGATACTTATAATCTTGATTGCATGTGAAGTGAAGGTTGCTGTGTGTGGACGGGTTACTCCTATAACCGTAATTGCAGATCAGAAGATGATTCTAGAGGAACCGAAACCGGTCATGTGAATAAGCATTTTATGCAATCAAGACGGATTATAAGTAACATTGTAAAACCACTGATTGCGGTTATCCCATCAGACATTATGTCTGTTTTTGCAAAATTTTAAATGATGCTGTTCAGTTGTCTCAAGGTGGTGGTGATGATGACAATGATAATAGTTATGAGCCCCCCCCCCCCCCCGCCCCCCAAAAAAAGCGCCATAACTCTTCACACAGTGGGAACTAAAGGATCTGCTTAGAGACTTACGCCTTCAAAAGGATTCAGCTGAGGTTTTAGGCTCAAGGTTGAAAGAAAAAGGGCTGCTGCCTCTTGAAATATCCTTTTCTTGTTACAGGAGCAGAGAAAAAGTTTTTGCCTTTTTTTCCTTGAGTGGATGACCTTGTTTCTTGTACTAATGTTCCTGAGTTGCTGGAGATGTTCAGTATCAAATGCGAACCCAATGAATCGAGACTTTTCATTGATTCCTCCAAACGAAAGCTGAAAGCTGGTGTTCTCCACAGTGCCAACCAATATGCATGTGTACCAGTAAGACATACAGTACATTTGAAAGCATGTTATGAGAAGCTTGAATTGGTCCTTAACAAGCGTAAGTATTCTGATCACAAGTGGACCGTTTGCGGGGATCTGAAAGTGATGCCTATGCTACTAGGCCAACAGAGTGGCTACACAGAGTTACCCTATTTCCTTTGTGAATGACATAGCCGCGACTGTAAACAAGATTATTTTAAAACAGATTGGTCAGTAGCAAAAATTTTGGTTGCTGGAGTTAAGAACGTTGAGAAGCAGGGTTTAACAGATCCTAAAAACATTTCTCTTCATCCACTTCACATCAACCTGAGACTGATGAAGCAATTCTTCACAATATTGCCTAAAGAAGGAGGGTGTTTTAGATATCTTTGTGATCAATTTCCCAGCTTCTCTGAGGCACAAATTAAAGAAGGGAACGTTGTTGGCCCTCACATAAGAAAACTTATGAAGGATGATAACTTCGATTTGAAAATGGAAAACCAGTACAGGAAAACATGGAAGTCTTTCAGACAAGTGGTAGCTATCTTTCTAGGAAATAAAAAAAAGACCCAAACTACGAGAATATTGTTGCCAATCTGTTAACCAACTATAAACTGTTGGGCTGCAACATGAGTGTTAAAGTTCATTTTCTTCATTCTCATGTGGCCTATTTTCTGGAAGATCTTGGAGCTGCCAGTGAAGAACAGTGAGAACGATTCTATCAAGACATAAAAGAAATGCAACGAAGACATCAAGGACGGTAGGATGTGAACATGGTGGCTGGGTACTGTTGGATTTTAAAAAGAGAAAACCCTCAACACGACAATAGGAAAAGTACAAAAAGAAGTTAAGAAGGAAAAAGGAAACGTTACTACAAATACTTGTGATGGTGTTGTAATAAAGCCATATGTATTGTTCTTACTCAGTGTTCAAGATTAATCTATGTTTAATGTTGTTTTATAACAATCAACATAAATAATACCGATATAAAAAATGGCCTTTGTAGGATTTTTCCTAAAATTTAATCTCTTTTCATAGATAAACCTTTTTCTGGAATCAGCGTCATAAACTACATATAAATCAGTTATCAAAACTAAAACTATTTTGAAGTGTCTTTTTTTTCAGACCTGTGCCATCATAGGCAAAAGGGTATGTTGCATGTCCAGCTTCGTACCTATATTTTATGAAACTATTAATTACGAGCAAGAGACTCCCTTTTCATCTTATTACAGATAGGATTACTGTACCTATTAACCAGATAATTTGAACAAAGGGTTGTCACAGATAATAACGGTGAACACTGCAGTAGTCCATTATTGCTGCCCATCAAAGAAATATACTTTCTGAAACGACAAACGTCGTGTAGAACTTTTACACTCAGTAAAGCCGTTAGGATTACAATCACATAAACTTATACTAAAGATAATTAACACTCTGCTGATTGACCAGGGAAACTGTTGTTATAGCACAGAGAAATTTAACGCCATCTGATCTAAGCACACCTTTTCTATTGATGAGGAGATACTTCCCTATTAGAACCACTACAAAGAAGTCGCAGCAGCAAACGCTTCAAAGAGCAGGATAGTATTTACCAAATCGCGTCTTCACTCTTGGACAACTGTGTGTAACCTTTTCAAGGATAACTAAATCAACTAAAATTTTTGTATCGCATAAAGAAGACGAAAACCAAAAAGTACACGACGATTACATTCTCCCAGCAAGTCTGATTTACACCGAGGTATTGCAATGCTCTGTCGAGAATTTTTATGAAAATTGTATGCATAGAAGTGTATATACAAGTATGTATCATAAATTCATGATTATTATCTCAGGTCTTTTGGCACATTTTCCAGGATGTTTGGACGTCTGGCTAACTGGCAAAGAAATTAGGACAAAAGTGAAGCTCTGATGAATACCACACTCATGTGGGTGAACACCACTTATATATGAGGGAAGGTGTTGAATTAAGTTTCCCGCAATGTAACCTTAGCCAGCTAAACGTCACGTAAATTTCATTGAGAGATTGATTATTATTTCTTCTCCACAGTGAAAGAACTGGAAGCGAGGTGTAGCAAAGCTAATGCAGTGAGCGCTCAGCTATGATCTACTCTCTTCTGCAAGAAGGAAGTCAGTACCAAGACTAAGTTGTCTGTGAACCGTTCAATCTTTCGACCAACTTTGTTGTATGGGAGCGAAAGCTGGGTGGATTCAGGTTACCTTATCAACAAGGTTGAGGTTACGGATATGAAAGTAGCTAGGATGATTGCAGGTACTAGTACGAGGGCAGTTCAATAAGTAATGCAACACATTTTTTTTCTCGGCCAATTTTGGTTGAAAAAACCGGAAATTTCTTGTGGAATAGTTTCAAACATTCCCGCTTCGTCTCGTATAGTTTCATTGACTTCCGACAGGTGGCAGCGCTGTACGGAGCTGTTAAAATGGCGTCTGTAACGGATGTGCGTTGCAAGCAACGGGCAGTGATCGAGTGTCTTTTGGCGGAAAACCAGTGCATCTCAGATATTCATAGGCGCTTGCAGAATGTCTACGGTGATCTGGCAGTGGACAAAAGCACGGTGAGTCGTTGGGCAAAGCGCGTGTCATCATCGCCGCAAGGTCAAGCAAGACTGTCTGATCTCCCGCGTGCGGGCCGGCCGTGCACAGCTGTGACTCCTGCAATGGCTGAGCGTGCGAACACACTCGTTCGAGATGATCGACGGATCACCATCAAACAACTCAGTGCTCAACTTGACATCTCTGTTGGTAGTGTTGTCACAATTGTTCACCAGTTGGGATATTCAAAGGTTTGTTCCCGCTGGGTCCCTCGTTGTCTAACCGAACACCATAAAGAGCAAAGGAGAACCATCTGTGCGGAATTGCTTGCTCGTCATGTGGCTGAGGGTGACAATTTCTTTCAAAGATTGTTACAGGCGATGAAACATGGGTTCATCACTTCGAACCTGAAACAAAACGGCAATCAATGAAGTGGCGCCACACCCACTCCCCTACCAAGAAAAAGTTTAAAGCCATACCCTCAGCCGGGAAAGTCATGGTTACAGTCTTCTGGGACGCTGAAGGGGTTATTCTGTTCGATGTCCTTCCCCGTGGTCAAACGATCAACTCTGAAGTGTATTGTGCTACTCTTCAGAAATTGAAGAAACGACTTCAGCGTGTTTGTAGGCACAAAAATCTGAACGAACTTCCCCTTCTTCATGACAACGCAAGACCTCACACAAGTCTTCGCACCCGAGAGGAGCTCACAAAACTTCAGTGGACTGTTCTTCCTCATGCACCCTACAGCCCCGATCTCGCACCATCGGATTTCCATATGTTTGGCCCAATGAAGGACGCAATCCGTGGGAGGCACTACGCGGATGATGAAGAAGTTATTGATGCAGTACGACGTTGGCTCCGACATCGACCAGTGGAATGGTACCGTGCAAGCATACAGGCCCTCATTTCAAGGTGGCGTAAGGCCGTAGCATTGAATGGAGATTACGTTGAAAAATAGTGTTGTGTAGCTAAAAGATTGGGGAATAACCTGGTGTATTTCAATGCTGAATAAAACAACCCCTGTTTCAGAAAAAAAAGTGTTGCATTACTTATTGAACTGCCCTCGTAGATGGGAACAATGGCAAGAGGGTGTCCACAATGAGG
The DNA here is from genome assembly GCF_023864345.2 of Schistocerca serialis cubense. Taxonomy (NCBI): domain Eukaryota; kingdom Metazoa; phylum Arthropoda; class Insecta; order Orthoptera; family Acrididae; genus Schistocerca; species Schistocerca serialis. The sequence continues at coordinate 738,804,777 of NC_064642.1, forward strand.
AAATCAAAGAAAAACTGGGAATGAACTCTATAGATGTAGCAGTCAGGGCGAACAGGCTTAGATGGTGGGGTCATATTACACGCATGGGAGAAGCAAGTAGAGGGTAGGAGGAGTCGGGGCAGACCAAGGAGAAGGTACCTGGATTCGGTTAACAATAATTTTTAAGTAGTAGGTTTAACATCAGAAGAGGCACCAATGTTAGCACTGAATAGGTGATCATGGAGGAATTTTATAAGGGGGGCTATGCTCCACACTGAACGCTGAAAGGCATAATCAGTCTTAAATGATGATTGATGATGATGATGATGATGATGATGATAATGAGTAATGACGTGTTGGAATGCAGGAGAACTTGTAGTTCAACAGAGAAAATTCTGATCTGGAGTATTACAATGAGGTTTATTCACTAAAATACAAACAGGTGCATGAAATTCAAATATGAGCAGTATGAGATCGTAAGTGCGCCGAGTTATTGACGAATTTAAGAGCTAAAATAAATAGAAGCACTGACAATCCAGTAGCGACCTTTCTGAGCAAATTGAAGTGAGGCATCGATACTTGACTGAGGCCATAATGAGATGCAAATTAATCGTAATCACAGCTAACGTGTCAGTGAACGAACACTTTGCCACCCTATTGCTAATGAAAGGGTAGAGGTGCTCCGTAAACAAGGCTGTTTCGTTGGGGCGTGCAATCAATTGACGGATTCCCTTTTATGTGGAGCAGTGTGTATTACCACAAACAGCAAATTTTGTCATGTAGTAGACAACTGCTGTGATGTATCGCCGGGTGGTGAAGAGGCTGATGACGAGCGAGGTAGAGGGCTCCAAACCCCAGGGCTAAATTCTGTATCTCTGGGTGACCGGACAGGTAAGACTCTTAAAAAACTACTCCCCGATACAGAAGACCAAGTAACGTCCGACAACAGCGACGCTGAGGACGGTTCTCCATTCTTCGCCTCGGCTCCCCCCAGAGGTTCTGCTGCGTTGCGCTGGTGACCAACCAACGGCGGCCCAACAACAGTTTTTCCGCCAATCATGGCTATTAGACAAGCAGACAAATCTCCCACTACAAACTTTCGTAACCACAGCCACCAACGACAGCTCTTCCGGCCAATCCCCATGGCGGTCTTTATCATGAGCTGACGTAAGAGTCATCCTTTCAACCACAGCCTCCACGAGTTGACTGTGATGGCAAGATCTTGCGCGTGGAACACCAACGGGCTCCTCCCTCCCTCGGCGAGACGGACGTTCACTTCCGCGAAGCCTCAGAAGACGATGCCGTAGCGCCGTAGCGCCGTAGCGTCTGTCCGTCATCTCTCTCAAAACACGCCGCTTCGGACAACAACTTTCGCCCTCGTAAACAGCGGATTTCTAACGTAAGAAGAAGAGCTGCTGAAGATGTCGCAGGCGCCTGTCCTACGGCCAGTACCTCCCCCCCCCCCCCCCACCACCACCACCACCAATCATCACCACCACCACCAATCTATTTAACGCAGGGCCAGTGTAGTCATTGTGGGCGCCGGTCAACTTTCTGGGAATCCGTCAGTCATCTCTCCTCGCTGACCACGCTCAGAGCTGGCAACTGAAACCGCCAGAGCGGTCGCAAGGTGGATGGAGAAATAATTTAAAAAATTATGTCCGCCACCCATGCAAATTATTTCCGTTACATCTCGGCACAGACTATCTAATAACTGAATTGCATAACGAAGTGCATTCATAATATATTAGTGGCAATTTTCATATTTGCGGAATCAAACATAATACTGGAATATGGACTGGAGTGATGTGTCTACTACCACGTGTGGGAAGGCAAGAAGGCCATCTATCCTACACGTTTCCGCCGGCCGAAGAGGCCGAGCGGCTCTAGGCGCTACAGTCTGGAACCGCGCAACCGCTACGGTCGCAGGTTCGAATCCTGCCTCGTGCACGGATGTGTGTGCTGTCCTTAGGTTAGTTAGGTTTAATTAGTTCTAAGTTCTAGGGGACTGATGATCTGAGATGTTAAGTCCCACAGTGCTCAGAGCAATTTGAACCATCTGAACAGAAACATTGTTTAGAGACATGGCGACACAGTATAACAACTGCAAATGATGACTCAACTGAAATTATAATGGGACACATGGTTCAATCGTTACGCTACTCCTCAACCAGGTACGCATCATAACTGAAGCAATTCTCCGCACTAAGGAATCAACTTTTGCAATCCTGTGATAAAAAAGTTTTTCCTATAGGAATGGAAACATTTTGCAAGAGACGGTGCTCTAATGTTGTATCCTTATCAGGACGTTTCAGTTCCATAAACACCTCGTGATTTCCTCGACCCAGTGTGAACCATCATCATCGCTTTACATATATGTTAGGTAGACGCTGCAGTGCAACACGAATTCAGGTATTGATCTATCGGTGACGGTACACCCAGGACGTTAATTTAACGGCATCTGGGATGAGACAGCTCAGATCAATAAAAGTGTAAGTACGCAGTGTGTTCTTTGAAACAACGCTATGAGAACCTCAGTATGTTGTAATGAAACGCAGCATATATGTAAGATAACTATTTAAATGTCAGCTGTTGTGATTACACTCAAAAATGACGCGTTAGCGGATGGAGGAGTGGAAAATCCTCAAGGATCCTGGTCAAGGATTTCAAGAGACACAGTAGTCCTTTGTGAAAGCGCAGGTTGCCACATGACAGGCCCCTCAACCTCTTTATACACTTCTTAAGAGTCATCAAACCAGTCTATATTGTATTTTTTAAATCTGAATTTGTGTACATGCAAGCTAATGTCATTTCCCTAAAGCATTACACTGTCATGTAAAGTAGGCATTCAGATGCTAGGTATCAGCATGTACATGATCGGGAATACGATGTATGGATGTCGTAATTCTGTTCATTTCACATAGGAGATGAGTGGGAACTTCTGGGCTTTGAGGAGGCCAACTGTTCACAACAGCAGGAGTTGGGTGAACATCCGGTCACTGTGATGGCTAATGGTTCAAATGGCTCTGAGCACTATGCGACTCAACTGTTGAGGTCATCAGTCGCCTAGAACTTAGAACTAATTAAACCTAACTAACCTAAGGACAGCACACAACACCCAGCCATCACGAGGCAGAGAAAATCCCTGACCCCGCCGGGAATCGAACCCGGGAACCCGGGCGTGGGAAGCGAGAACGCTACCGCACGACCACGAGATGCGGGCCGGTCACTGTGAACTGTGGACAGAGTCCTGACCATGTATGGCTGCTTTCTCTTTTGATCTCAGGTCTCAGGGACAGAGCGACAGACGCTCACCATATTTACAGTGGAAGGGGGCAGGTTTCTCGCGAAAGCCTCATGTTTTGGGCATCAGCGCGCCAGCTCGGCGCCATGGCTGTGCTATTGTCTGGGACGTTTCGCTTAAATGGTCGCTGAGCTTTATGGAACAGCCGATAGAGCAGCACCACAAGAAGCAACCCAATTCTCATATTCCGTTGGCGCCCATGGCCAGAAAGCTGCCTGCGTAAAGTCCTGGGGGAGACAATGGAAGGCTGCTCGACTGTCACGTCATCACACAGATTCAGTCACAGTCGGGAATTTGCGGGAAGGAACTCTTACTGGCGCTTAGCTTGACGGAGCACAGTAATAGCAAAAGTCCAGGTGAATTTTGTTGTAAGGTTATATCTGGCGAAAGCTGGCTTGGCCGAGTTCTGGTGCAGCAGAATCGTCGCTCTCTGGTCGCAAGGCGGGAGAGAATTTGAGGAGTTGGTTACTGACTACCACAGTCCGTCACGTCTTTTCCGCCCTTGCTGCAGCGTAATTTCATTCGCAGTTTCACTTGTCAGACCACCCGGACGCGCACTTATCTTTTTCCGCCCTCGCGTATCGGTCTCCAAGGCGGAGCCCGTCTGCATGCAACGGCCGAAAACGAGAGACAGCCGTCATCAATAAGACGCCTTGCGGCGTACTGTCGATTATATTCGCAGCTGTGGTCTGTAGGACTACAGTTGATTTTTCAGCGGCCCAGAATTCGAGGTGAGGTGGCGCCTGTAGAATCCCTTTGCTTCCTTAGGTGATATCGTGGTACGGCATCCGATTACCCACTTGTTTATCGTTATTACACATTTCACCTGTTCGGTTTGCAGCCTGTTTTTTTAATGGAGAAGCACAGTAGATTACACGAAGTGTCTTTTGTACAAGGGTCTTGCCAACACCTCCATCAAGTGGGGACTATTTACTTTTTTTCGTTAATATACATGATTGTTCCTTGTACAAATTCATGATGAGTTTTGAGTTCCACTTAAAGATAATAAATGTAATTGTAAATTTTCAGGACGGCATTGATCTGATAACAGTCACACTCAACAGAATCCCTTCCCATAATTTTTGGAATTAATAAATAAATTATATGAGAGGCTAGCCATCCCCCGTAAGATTCGTATCAGAGCCGTTGGAAAATTGTGTCACGCACATTTGCAGATTCAGTATAAACCCACTTTGGTGAGAGTTATGTAACATCGTGATTCTGCTCCATACATTGCGTATCACCTAAAGGTCCCCCGATAGCAAACATGCGGCTACTTTCCAAGGTGGAATACCACCTGACTGATGTTGCCAAAATGGAAGCACCAGATACGGCTGTTGATTTTATGGGTGTGGAATCCCAATTGTCTGTGCAGCCTTTCATCCCTGAAAAATACCGTACGCCACCAGAAACTGATCCAACAGTGAGAGTCCTACATTTAAATTGCTTATGTCCTATTTGATATAAAAATCGCTTTATAGATTCGGGACCTATAAGCAAAGAGGTACAGTCTTTCAGGAAGTCATCTGGAAATGCTAATTATTTTTTCAAAGCCACAGTTAATGTAGAGTGTCCTTTCACGTTAATGTGACAATCGCCTATGTTCGTCGTCAAGGTGCAGTAACAACGCACGGGCGGATGGTGGCAGATTTAGCAGTGGAGAGTAACTAAAGCGTGTCAGGAGGACGTGGCTTAAAGTGCACTCGTTATCGTAACGCGGAAACAGAGCAATTTGTCTGACTGAAAAGTCCATGATTACTGTCTTTCGGGACAAGAGTAGGAGTAATTCCGGAACGGCGAAGTTTATATACTGTTCACTTGCCGCCGGCCGGAGTGGCCGTGCGGTTCTAGCCGCTACAGTCTGGAGCCGAGCGACCGCTACGGTCGCAGGTTCGAATCCTGCCTCGGGCATGGATGTGTGTGATGTCCTTAGGTCAGTTAGGTTTAATTAGTTCTAAGTTCTAGGCGACTGATGACCTCAGAAGTTAAGTCGCATAGTGATCAGAGCCATTTGTTCGCTTGCCGCTTTGGTTAAGTGTAGCATGCGCAGGAAGATATTACTATCAAAATTGGGAGCGAGGCAACTGTGGTGCACCACAGGCCGTAGGTGACGGGGATGAACAACGGTTGCGGAGTTGCGTACGGTGGAATAGGCGTGCAGCTGTTCAGCAAGCCACCACCCAGATGAACCAAGAGGCCACGAAAAGTGTCTCCTCAACGACTGTTCAGCGAACGAAGTTGTGTAAGGGCTTCCGCAGCATATGTTTGGTTCATGCACCCATAATGACTAAGGCTCGAATTACCACACCAATACCGTAACTGGACGTCCATTGCTGAGCGACAGGTGACCTTTTCAGATGAATCACGTTTTATGCTCCGTCGGACAAATGGCCATTAGTAGCATTCCCTGGATCAATGTCGTCGTTGTGGGAGACAAAGTGGATCAACACAAGTGTGCATCAATCCTTGATGACTATGTCCACTACTACATGGCATTTGCTTTTACCTTGGTACGATGGCGTCTACCAGCAGGACAATGCAACATGTCTCACAGCTTGCAGCGTACACGGGTGGTTCGAAGAAGAGCACTATGAAGAGTTTACTGCACACCCCTGGCCACCAAACGTCCCGTATTTAAACCCAGTACAGAACTGTGGACCACCTCGACTGGGCTGTTCCCACCATGGATCCTCAACCAATAAACCTAGTGCAGCTGGTCACAGCACTGGACTCGGTATGGCTCCACATCACTGTCAGTACTTTTTGTATTATTTAAATAATCAATCGTTCAATGTGTAATATGTTTTGTAAAAGACTTTTTCTATTTTGAAATTTATTGTGACTACATACATAATTATGTAAGTGTCCGCCCCTGGTAGCTGAGTGGTCAGCGCGACGGAATGTCATACCTAATGGTCCGGGCTCCATTCCCGGCTGGATCCGATATTTCCTCCGCTCATGGTATTGTGCTGTCATTATAATCATCAGTTTATCCTCGTAGCCGATGTGGCCTCAACTCGAGAGACTTGCACCAGGCGAACGGTCTACCTGACGGGAAGCCCTAGCCAAACGGCATTTCCATTATTATGTAAGTGTTCATGTCTTTAATATTAATTTATGAATAAGAGAGGTACCACTGCATATGAATTGGCGACAAGAAATATTACTGCTGCTTTGGTCTAAGAGGGTAGCCTTTGTATAGACCGAGAGCGGTTTTATAAGAGTGAGTACTTTAAACAGTTTTTTACGAGAAAGTGAGCTGTTATGAAGAACGTCTCGGATGAACGAGTTAAAAGTAGCTGCCGACACCATTAGAGTGCATTTTGTGCAGCTGATTCCAAATAGGAAGAAGTGGATGTATTTACTTGCCGGTTTGCAAATGGTGTGTACTGGCTTGCTTTACGTACTACGCAACCAGAAGAAACCTTAGGTTGGCCTAGGATAGTAAGAATAAATACTGCAATTGTGGAGCCATATTTATACACTGCGAATTATTCTTCAGGTAGCATTACACGTTCGGGGTGATAAACTGTACTCACGTCCAAGTAAAAGACTCAAGTATAATTTCATTTGTGAAGTTTAGTGTATCACATGCTGTGGGATAGAAACCATCTTTTGAAATCCGTGATAACTGAGGAAATGTGTTAGTTAAGTAATACATTTTTTTTTTTTTTTTTACTTTTATACAAATCAAACGACTTCAGCAACTCCCTTATTTCATTAAAATCTCTGAGTATAGCAATAATTGTTTCCTTAACAGTATAATTATAGCAGAATACTTTTCATATAAATTAGCTGGTTGTATGTGTATTATAGCATTGATTATCTACAGTGAACATCTTAAACAAAAGAGTAAGATAAGAGAATGGTTTTTACCAGCTGAAATCCTAGAACATGCTACATGAATAGGACGTTGTGTAGCCGAAGAAGACAACAAAAGGTACTGTGAATGTCTTTGTATTAATGAAAGTAACTACTGTGGTGGATTTGAAACCTACACACACAGTTGGATGAGAGGTTCTTTCGTGTGATGACGCATTCTCTCAAAGTTAAAAAGTGCAGGCTAAAGCTGCTGTATTTCTAGAAAGTGTAATTGTTTCAATACAGCATATCTATTGAACAAAATATCACGTCTGAGTAGTTAATCAGAACCGCCTTCAAACTAAAGTAAACAAAGTATGTCATGGAGACTCTTAAGTTTACATCATACAGTTGTGTATATACAGGGTGAGTCACCTAACGTTACCGCTGGATATATTTCGTAAACCACATCAGATACTGACGAACCGATTCCACAGACCGAACTTGAGGAGAGGGGCTAGTGTAATTGTGTAATACAAACCATGCAAAAATGCACGGAAGTATGTTTTTTAACGCAAACCTACGTTTTTTTTAATGGAACCCCGTTAGTTTTGTTAGCACATCTGAACATAGAAACAAATACGTAATCAGTGACGTTTGTTGCATCGTAAAATGTTAATTACATCCGGATATATTGTAACCTAAGGTTGACGCTTGAGTACCACTCCTCCGCTGTTCGATCGTGTGTATCGCAAAGAACCGAATTACGTAGGGATCCAAAGGGAACGGTGATGGACCTTAGGTACAGAAGAGACTGGAACAGCACATTACGTCCACATGCTAACACCTTTTGATTGGTCTTTTTCACTGACGCACATGTACATTACCATGAGGGGTGAGGTAAAAGTACACACGTGGTTTCCGTTTTCAGTTACGGAGTGGAATAGAGTGTGTCCCGACATGTCGGGCCAATAGATGTTCAATGTGGTGGCCATCATTTGCTGTACACAACTGCAATCTCTGGCGTAATGAATATCGTACACGCCGCAGTATATCTGGTGTAATGTCGCCGCAGGCTGCCACAATACGTTGTTTCATATCCTCTGGGGTTGTAGGCACATCACGGTGCACATTCTCCTTTAACGTACCCCACAGAAAGAAGTCCAGATGTGTAAGATCAGGAGAACGGGCTGGCCAATTTATGCGTCCTCCACGTCCTATGAAACGCCCTTCGAACATCCTGTCAAGGGTCAGCCTAGTGTTAATTGCGGAATGTGCAGGTGCACCATCATGCTGATACCACATACGTCGACGCGTTTCCAATGGGACATTTTCGAGCAACGTTGACATATCATTCTGTAGAAACGCGATGTATGTTCCAGTGCTCTCCGATACACACGATCGAACAGCGGAGGAGTGGTACTCAAGCGTCAACTTTAGGTTACAATATCTCCGGATGTAATTAACATTTTACAATGCAACAAACGGCACTGATTACGTATTTGTTTCTATGTTCAGATGTGCTAACAAAACTAACGGGGTTCCATTAAAAAAAACGTAGGTTTGTGTTAAAAAACATACTTCCGTGCATTTTTGTATGGTTTGTATTAAACAATTACACTAGCCCCTCTCCTCACGTTCGGTCTGTGGAATCGGTACGTCAGTATTTGATGTGGTTTACAAAATATATCCAGCGGTAACGTTAGGTGACTCGCCCTATATATATACATATAAATTTACCACCACAACGGGTGAGCAGCTTCACTGCTTAGCTGGTTTTTATATTACAGTAATATTGCAAAATATGTTAGCATTATTAATGCATTTTATCATCGAGTACGTTTTTATGCTGATGTCAGTTGTCAGTGCTGAAATCCTTTGCTGAGTAGTTTTATACCCGTTGGCCATCCAAAACAGTCAGGAAACTGGTGAATATCGTCATCTAAAAGTTGGTTACAATTACTTGTGCATACATCTGTATGTTATTGACTTTACAACCGTAATTATTCGGTTTCACGGAGCATTGTACTACAGGCAGTTATCTGCCAACATTTATGTACAAACCCCATTTTCACTCTTGGTCACCTTTAGGAGCAAAACAAGTGTCCACATTAGGATAAAACTGCATGGGGCATCGGAACTTTCCCAGAACAGCATTGATTCTCTTCCTGTGCGTCCTTGATACATAAGATTATTATTCAGGCTTTGGACACTGGCCACATTAATGTGACTGGAGCATCTAAAATAACCTTGAAAGCTAAAGTAATGTGTAAGCAGGCACCGGCCCATAACTGGCCGGCACAAACATATGAGCAGGTTGTATGAGCTGGTCAGGAGATGACAGAAAACCAAAAAGCTCACTGTCCTGGACACTACTTATACTGGAATGTCTGTACTTGATTCATCGAAAGATATAATATATGATTTTCACTGTAATGTTATGAAACCAAAATATGGAGAAAATATTGTTTGTAAATACTTTTGCATTCTCTCTCTTTAAATATTTTTCAAAAGCGCGAACTACACTTTTTTGCGTTTTATTTTTTACTCTAATAGCCCAACCAAAATTTGGGAAGACATCAGTTACAGTGAATAAATGTTTATATCCTTTATTTCTTTTTAAAATTCCTTTTAATTTTCCAGAATCCTTGTCTACTAGATTTGCTTGCCATAAACCATCTACACCAAAAGAAACAACATGTCTTCTTTTATAGTTTTTTTCTTATTAGTTTATATAATTCACTAACACACTCTTCACAAATGTTCAGATCAGACCACCAGTCTAAGCCAGTTCCAGCTGGCACAGCACCTACCAAATTTTTTTGACAAATTTACTCTTTTTAGTCTTGCATACTGTGTAAAGACCTTCAATCCTCCGTCTTTCATTGTTACTGCTGACTCTTTGAGGGTAAGAAGTGTCAGTAAACTTTCTGAACTTCAAGTATCAGATGTGATTGCCCATTTATTCAGAGTAAATTTTAAATTATTTCACTAAATATATTTGTCATTACATCTACTGGAACAGTTGTAACTGTATCTTTCAATCTTACAGATAGAAAATTTCATTTGTGTACCATTATTGAATGATTACTATTATTTACTTTATGTAGCTTGTCAGATACACCTACTGTAACATTAGAATCATCAAATTTCAAATCTCTGTTCATATTCTTATGAACCACAATAATTCCTTTAAGCCCAAAGTCATATTCAAAATCATGCATTTTTTGTCACATCTTCAGTCACAAAAGTCAATTATTATTTGTCTATAACATACTATATTTTCTAGTCTATTACATCTATCTAAAGCAAATGCGAGAGTTGTGTTCCATACTTTTCACCTTTTTGTCATTATGTGTTACAGTGGTATTTAACTGATTTTTTAAAATGTTCTTTAGTACCAGTAAAATAACTACTTATAGGTTCTTTCATATTGAGCACTCATCTTCCTTTAAAACTGATATAACTGCTGGTCATTTGAAATTATAATTAATTCTTTCTGACATAGTTTAATCATATTTTCTACTTTTGAATCGAATAGTTCTGTTTCTGGATTGAATGGTTCTAAAGCCGATTTTAACTTCGAATTCTCTAAAATTTATTTGCTGACTTTAGGCGGTGCCTTATTTCCAAAAATGTCCATTTACTATATTCAAAATTTCATTAAACTTACAACTATCTGAATTTATTTTAGCACAAATAGACACAAAAATCATGTATTATGTTATTAAAATTTTGAATTCCTTGTCTATTATAACACAGCTCGTTTGTGCCAACATATTTAACCACTTCCTTGGGAATAAATGCCCCAAATGGATCAAACACAAATTTTTATCTTTTTTTATTGTAACACATCCAATGAGTGCCTATATTATCTCAACTATTCAGATTAACTATTCCAGATTCATAGTCTCTAAGATGATAAGGTACTTCATCAATCATAAGGACGCCATGGAAGTCTTTGGTATGTACTTCCTTAAAAATATTTCTATATCAAAATTACTTACTGTGTTAGAATGCATTTGGAAATTTTCTGGTAGTTTTTTTTTTTTTTCACTCCAGCACCAACTTTCTTCTCCATTGTTAAATTGTATCTCTTTTGTTCTTCTAATACTTGATAGTTTTGTTTTTCACCTATTAGTGATTTTACTACTGTACATATAGCTGTACTAGCAGCAGCCATATATGGTAATTCCACCAAAACTAATAGAAGAAATCCTCCTTCCAGAACCTTCTTCGTTTTTGTTAGATATTTCATTTTTTTCACAACAGCAATTTTCCACCAGTCTCCTTATCTACCTTTCCTTTTTGCACATCAGTTAAACATTATTAATACTATTTAATTGTTTATTACTGAGTTTAATTTCAATTGCTTTTCGTTTAATCCTGGCACTAGGTAGCAAAGTGTATTCAGTGCTGAAGCTATTCATTTATACACATAAAATTTTTATAAGGATTAATATTTTTTATAATCCTCAATCATTATCATCAACATCTAAACCTATACCTAGTTTTTATTTCCATACATTATTCCTCTAACTGCTATAGCAGCTAATTTTTCTCAAATTTTAGCCTGAGAAGCATACATTCTTTCTTTTGCAGATAGTTGAAGTTCTTTATCTGCTTAATGTCTTTTTCGTAAATCTTTAGATTTCTGTATGCAATATAATGATTTTTGCAAGCTTCATCCAGCAGATTTACTCCTTGATGTCGTGTAGCCAAGCTGTTTTCTAATTTTGTTTCTGGATAGCAGTAAATACAACCAGGGAGATGCATTTCTAATGGTAATTAATTAATTAAAGTATTAACTAATCCTTTTCAATATTTTCATCTTTCCAAAATGTGTGTGGCAAATTATTTATAAACCTAATCAATTATGGTATTCCTTTATGGATTGTTGATAATGAAATCAGTAAATTTATTCATTAACATGTGTGTTATTCCATTTTTTCATTATATTAATTTTTATTTCCAGCCAGTTCTCTATGAATAACTGCTAATCTATCAATTAAATCTGCAACATCATCCACCCAAACATTTTGTATTGGTTTCTCTGAATATTTTTAATTAAACTTTCATCAAGTTTGTTTAGTTACATTACCTAATAAATCATCAATTTCTGAAAAGGTAGGGAAATATATTTCAACACTTTCGTTTATCAAATTTTTTATATTTCTTTATTTTGGATTATTTTTAGTATATAATGCTTCTGAATTGTATAAAATCTTAGTATAATTTAATGAATCATTAAAACCAAATTTTTCGCCTAAATCAGCCATAGCAATCCGTTCTTTTGTTAGAAGGTTAACTAATCTGTCTGTTCCCTCGTATGTTCTTTCACCAATAGTTAAATTATACTTGCAAATACGAATTTAAATGTGCTGTGGCCCTTCAGGTGATAAAAGATGGCTTGTTCGTCATACTGTTTACTGTAAAAGTTTCACCTACCTCAGGACGGAGGCAGATCACCAGCCTGTTTCTCTGCATACATATGTACTGCACTGACAATGTAAAAGCAGCGTTGAAGAAAACGCCATCAATACTTACGTTGCAAGTTCTGCATAAACGCTGGTAGCAAGATGTTCTGTAAATTTTTATACTACTTTTTGAGCAGAAAGTGGTTGCTTCGTTCTCTCAGTAAAATGTCAAAATTCTGAAACGAATCTTTTATTCCATTTCAGTTAAAAAAAAACTGCCATCAGCCCAGATGTAATAAGCGAACAACATCACTGTCCTCAGTTCACAGTTCGTGCAACCCAGTACACATGCAAGACAGCCAGAAATGAAGCCCAACCTGAAGAATTACGCGATTTCACAGTCAATATTCCGCTACTATATCTGAGTTTCACATTCAGTCCTTTACAGTGGACTTCTATTAAAGAAATTGCTCGCGAAATATTCCCTATACGGACACGAAACATGCCATACGGAATTTTCTACAGGTCAAAAGTTCACACGTGTTTATCTATCGACAAAACAATTCTAGAGCTTCCAAACTTCACAAAACTGTCTGTAAATGCAACTGCTTCCACGGCAACACAATCTGGATGCGAAATTCCAGTAACTCCTTCATTTTACATGTTATGCAGACGGACACATACAACATGACCTGCATGTTCAATAGTTACCCAGTGACACCTCAGTGCTTCTTCTTCCACAGCCTATAGCTACCTGGCACTGTGTGGGCACTCCTACAGTCTAATTGGTTGATCAAAATCACCAGCCAATCAGAACAATCATTCGAGATCATTCTCGTGCCAAAACTGTCCTATGCCAATCCTATTCCCAGTTGCATTCATGTTATTTCAGTACGAAAATATTAATATAATGTATAACAAAACCAAACGAAAGGAAATTTAATCTGGGAATTTACATAGAAACCTATTACTCTGCCAATGGCTATTCTGGCTGCCTTCTGATAAAAGTAAGTACTCTTAGACATATGTGATCAGCAATGAGGGGAAACACAACTTCCCCACTACACAGTTACATAGTCTGGTACATTATACAACACCGAATTTCTACATATATCCCACTTACACACTCTCACTCATTCTCATTCATTCCACAACAACAAGACAAATAGATATTAATTAGATAATAATCTTTTCTGGATTTTATATTGTGAAAATGAAAAGTAGTTAAAGGTTTTAATAAGAAAATCCAAATAAATTAACCTTACATTTTGTGCACTCCATAATGATTTCTAATTATACTAAAAGACCAACTGTTATTATTCCCAACTGAGTTTTTTAGTCTAAGTGTTGGTTTGGGGTATTTTAGGTGATTTCGTCTAACTCTGAAACTATGCAGATAGAAGGCTGCAATTTGTGTACCATATTCCTTTGAATAACAAAAGACAATGCATCGACTTTAGAAATAATATTCAATATAGGTCATTTAGATTCTTAATGGTTTGAATTTTCAGTCACTCAAACTGACACAGATACCACTTCCCATGGCTAGTATAGCAACAGGTGCAAATGAGTCATTTGCTAAGACACAACTGGCTGTTTCCGTCACAGCCAACAGCTCCAGTGCTATGGGTTGTTCTGCAAAGCAGCTTACTGCAATAAAGTTATCGCATATTGACTCGTGATGTTACAGTGCCAGCAGGTTTTAATCCAGAAACATGATCTTCATTGTCGTTTGTGTATGTCACCATCCTATTGCTTATATCTATTTTTCTAAGATTTCCCTCCTTTATTTTTTTTACCAGCACTCTGAGCTTCCGATATCTTTTCTCTATCTTCAACCTTTTCCTAATATTTTGTAATAAATCTCGTATTTCTGATTCACTCAATGTACAGTCGTAATTATTAGGTTGATCATCAAAAAATTCATAGTTTTGACTTATGTATCTTGGCACATGTTCAAATTCTACCAATCTATGAAATATGGAACCAAAGGTTTTTTGACTTCTCTGTTTTCCTCTATAGCTTTTAGAATACCATTGCCAGAACCTTCGATTCCTTGTTTTATGTTTTCGATTCGACTATAATGGTCTTACCTCCTTCTTCACATTATTTGTATTCTGTTCCAAGTTGTCTATTCCTTTTTGCAAATTCCTCTTTTAGTTGTTCCTTTAGCTTTGTATTTTCTTTAGCCTTTTTTACAACCTCTTGGTGGTATGCAAAACATCTACTCATCTTTTTCGGATGATCGTATTTTGCAAACATTTGATCAGGATGAAAACATTAATGACTTGTTGATATCATTTAACATTTTTGTTTCACATTTATCTTCATGTTGATATATATTTAATGATTTTTGATCTTATTTCTGTACATAACATTATTAATTTTTCCTGTCATCTCTATTGTAAGAAAACCAAATTGATCTTTATTCCAGTGTTTACTACATCAAATTTTAAAGCACCACCAATAAACACATGATAAATAAGATTTAAATTTGTGCTATCTGATCTCAAAATATTTTAAAAATTTATATTATCTTTTACTAATTGTTTTTGTATCTTTGAGTATATCTGGCCTAACCAGAAACAACCAATTCCTTTGTGATATTCTCTAACAACATCCATATTTTTGAGAATAAAATCATTGAATACCATGGCTGAATTATCTGGACATTCATCGAATCGTATAATTTTATCATTATTTTCGAAAAATTCTCTTAAATTTTTTTACACATCTTTTATAAATTTCAAGTGTTTTGGTTACCCAAGCTTTTAGCAAAAACATAAAAATTATCCTGCAGATGAAATATAGTCATCAATAATCAACATTGCTTTTCTAAATGCACTTGTGCCTATTACTGCACATCGAATAGAACTTGGCAAGAGTTTGAATGGTTATACTACGGTTTCTTCCCTGGAATTCGTACTTTCGAATTTCAGTTATTTTAGTCATTTAATTGTAAAATTTTTTTCTATCACAGATGAGCTACCTACTTGAGCTGAATAGTAAGTCATCTGTTGCCAAAAAAGATTGGCAGTACATATAAGAGACAGCTATTATAATAATATTTCACTAACTATAGTGATATTTCACTATTTGGTTTCCATACAACATTTCTGATAGAAAATATGATATCTAAAAATAATAAATTGTCTTTTGATGAAGTAATGATAGGTATTTTTATTGGGCAATATAGCTTGAAACATTTAGAAAAATTAATTCACACAAAAAATGCCTAGTATTCCCATTAAAGTGGATGAAATTTTAAACAGAGTTTTTACTGAAAATAATGTTAAATAATTGAAGCCATTGGCAACACTATTGCTTATGATGTGAGTAAATTTATTCCATTCAAATAAATCAATGTAAATTTTAATTTGGCTGTTAGAAAGTATGTAAACCATTGTGACAGTGTCTTGAAAAAAAAACATTATTTATTGCTTCATTGAAATCCAATACAGAATTTAGAGCACCATTAATTCACAAGCCACATCATGTCTTCTAATTTTTGATACTATGCTGCATTTAGGAATAACAGTAATAGATGGAAAACGATAATTTGATAGATGACAATAGTCCTTGAGTGACAGTTGTTTTAAAAAAGTCTTAATAAATTTTATCATTACTAAATAAACATGATTTTTACTCATTCCCATGAATGAGAAGACTAAAAACAACATACATCCTCCCAGCAAATAAAAATTGGAGTTGGTTCAGTTATCATAGTCACGCTCAGCTGAACGTGAACTTTAGTATTATTGGAGATGATGGTGAAGAGTATTCAGCATATGATGGAAAATCCAATAAAAAATTAATCGATAATCATTATGTAAAGCTGTTCAGTGTTATCATCATAAAGAGAGGAAACAATATTTCGTCTAGGATTGAGTACCCTTTCATTTATTTGTCTGTCCTTATACAACTTACTTCATTTATAGATAATGAGTTAACCATGGAACACCATATTTTTAATAATGGAAAGATTAAAAGTAAAAAAATGGTAATTTTTTCAAATAGATTTGCTTGAAGTGTTCCTTAAAAGCTACAAGGAACATATGTGGGAAGGAGATATAATTGCAACTTTTACCTGGAGCTCTCATGCAAATGATGTACTCTTTGGTGGTCTGACCATAATCAAACTGGAGTTGAAATAAGAAACGTTTCATAAGGAAGGCAAAATTGTTGTGGAATCAACGTAAATTCTTGTTTCTGTGGTTGGATATGAACCAGAGTATTCACTCAGGCTGAAGCAAGAAAGACTAAAAAAAAATTATAAAATTCCCATACCTTTCTTTGAATCACGAAGTATTGAGATTGCTGCATTAATTAGAGAAAGAGATTTTGAATTAGAATATTAGTATTGTTGTGTACATAGTTCCGTGTTGTCAGCGCATACACAACTTTCTCACTAGAGCATGCCCCGCTAAGCACAACAGCGCAGGTGCGGTGCTCGTCTGTCTCTGCACTATGAGATGGCGCTGCCTGAGACAAACCAGATTCTGCTTCCACCAATCCGCGTATTAATATGTAACGTAGCCGATGAGATTCCTGCTAACGCAGAACCTTTTGTCCTCGCGGATCACACTCGCGCAGTGATACATGAACGCGTGAGGTATTATAACGAGTATACAGACCTCCGATTAATCAGTCTGCATCAGTCTGTACCAGTCTACGTTTGTCTGCAACAGTCTGTACGAGTTCTACATTTGTCTGCACCAGTCTATAGTCAAATTTTAGTCTGCGCCCATAGCCATGAAGATAAACATACAGACACTTTTGTCAAGTATCAGAGATGTCTGTGAGGATAAGATTAACGTACCAATACCAAAGGAACTGGAGATTGTCAATTGTAAATAGCATCCAGAACCAAGTTAACTAATTTTTATGTTTGTTGTTATTTTAATAAATGTGTGTGAAAATTAATCAAGTTCTGTTTAAAGTTGGTCACTGTCAATCTGCTACTCCAAGTGTGCAAGTGGCATATCTACCGTCTGACCTAACGGCGGAATATAAACACGCCACGATAAGACCACAAGACATATTGCTGACATTCGCCTACTTCATTAGAGTGACAAGTTAAATAATCTGATGGTGTGTATACTGAAGGTCTTACAGTATGCACATCACAACTATAATTCTGCAGTAGTTAATATTCCTCTCTTTATTTTCATTGTTTTCCAACCTAATCAAAAAAAATCTCTTGATTGATTCTTCTTTATGTGATCACATTAAATTATAAATATCTATATGAAGAATGATAGAAATCAATCTCCTCAAGAAATATGATGCTTTCCAAGATTTTAAGAGAGACACACAATTAAACAGAGATGACAATGCTAATTCATTCAGTTTCATATAGAATTAACCAATTTTTGTTATAAATAGATCTATGGGAATGAATAAGTTAGCTCCATAAAAAAACTACTACAAAACTGTGTGTCACTTTTATTTCTAACATTCCTAATTGCACTTTTGCTTAAGTAGTTACGTATGGTAAAAAGAATTTAACTTATAATGTAGAAAACAAAATATTAACTGAAAATTTTAAGTGTATTTTCTGGATAGTCCTTTTTAAAACCGATGAGAAGTTGGCAAAAATCGATATATTTAACCGGCCAGCTAACGGAAGATATTATGTAAGTCCTACCTCCTAAGCAGCTTGTAGCTGACTGCAGTTTATATCACTGTTGGGTGCGGTTAGAAGGTCGCCACACTGGGCGGCAAGAAGCTCGTGCCAAAGTAGTGGAGCAGATTCAAGAAACCACTAACAGATTACACCACATGTAGAAATTTTTGTTTCCAAATCAACTTTGTCACTCGATTACCAACATTGTATCTAAGTTGTGAACTCTATTACTTGCCCTATGGGGCAAGGTTGAATGGTTTAGCAATTGGACTTGCCAGATAATTCTATTGTATTTTCTACCTATCTGACAATGCAACCTGTGAAGGACGCTAGGCGTCACTAGCTTGTCATTCACACCAAGATTTAGATGCCAAGATGCTGCCAACAAGAAGGTGGGTGGATGGAGATAGCTACCAAAGTTCCAGACCAAAACCGACGAAAAAACCTCGTTCAGTAAGATGAAATAATGAGAGTACCAACAAAAAACCCAACCAGGTTTCTTTTGGTGACAAGGTTTCGCACTTTTTGACAGTTAATTAAATTTTTTATCTTATTTAAAAATTTACTTTTTGTTTATTGAATGATAAACTGGTAAAAATACCATATAAAATTGTATAAATTTTTATTCCATTTGGCCAATCAAAATCTTCACAAAATTCGTTTCAGTAAAAAACTGTAATTGTCTCAATAGAGATGTAATATACAATTATCAAGCTCTTTATGATAATTACCAAATTTTTTAGAATTATAAAAAAGAAAGAACTTGCCTTTTCTATTTCTTCCGTCATTTTCTACTTCTTACTATATTGGATAATCATAGACATTCCATCAAAGGCTATACATGTCAGTAACTTTCTGATTAGGGATATTTTAACCTGTAACACGTTGCCTTCAAGCACGGGGTCTACATTAACGGATTTGGGGATTCTTTCACCTGCGTATCTAAACTAAAACAATACAACATTGGTGTCCTTAATTCTGCCAAGAACTGAGAAATTTGAGTTGAAATACAGCCTTAAAAATGTTAAATTGTGTGATACGTAATTGAAAATGTGGTAGTTTCTTGTTGTTGTATGTGATGAACAGTTTGTGGCCAAATAAAGGTAACCACCAACAACAATATATTTACACATTAATCTCGTGTTAATCGATGTTCAAATAAAATTAATAACTATGCTGTTTTTCGGTTTTTTTTTTTTTTTTTTTTTTTTTTTTACTTTTAGGTGATAAGCTGAGGCAGAAATCTTTAAACGTATAATCATTCTTCTTACTGGTTTGATGAGTTCTGCCACAACTCCCTCTCCCCCTCTCCTGTGGCAACATCTTCTCAGTGTAGCACTTGCAATAAACGTTCTCTATAATTTGTTCGATATATGCTAGTTTCTGTCTTAGTCTATAGTTTTTGCCTTCAGTGGCCTCCACTAGTACTCTAGAACTTATTCCAACATGTCTTATCACATGTCCTTCTACTCAGTGTTTCTCATATATTTATTCGTGGTCGAATCTGAGGAGGTACTGCTCATTTCTCATCCTGTCAGTTCACTGAATTTTCAGAATTATTCTGTAACACTGCGTCTCAGACGGTTCGATTCTCTGTTCGATTCTCTTCTCTTTCGGTTACCCACAATCCATGATTCATCTCCATACAATGTCCTGCTCTAGACGTATGGTCTGTGGAGCCTCGTCCTCAAATTAAAAGTTACGCCTATATGTTTCATACCAATCGACTTCTTATTCTGACGGGACTTCTTTTATATCGTCGTCTAGCAAAGGAATGGTCCAATTCGGCATGTCGAATCCTGCTCTCAAATTTTTCGTGCAGTAGGAACACCAAAACAAATGCACTCTCAGTATTTTAGCTATTCATGTGCGCTACAGCAAAGTACAACCCTGCCGTAGCTGTAACAGTCAACACATATGCAACACGGCGGGCACTTATCCTTCATTGGAAGCACGTCGGTAAACACATAACACGGGACAGCGCAATCGTAATTCCTAAAGCGAATTTCAGTTACCATTGATAGTTTCTATGACGCCAGTGTTTACAGTTACTACTCGCTGTTAACAATGGAGATAAAACTGAACTAATTTTTTTGGGATTTCTTGGTGTATGTAGCTAATGGTATAAGCCTTAAAGCAGGTTCCAGAGCTTCACATTAATGTGGAGTCCAGTTGATGTCTTCAACCTTGCAAAGATGAAATATGACGAACGTGGTATGCTGTCGAAATCACCCACTTCTCCTACAGACTTTATAAGATCCCGTCTCCTTTGGAGATTATATGGGTTAATTAATGATTATTATGTTACAATCCTCGTGTTGTAGTTGACCATGTGTATCGAGACTTCATTCATTGTTAAATGCAATGGTGTGGTACTAACTGATGGTAAAATTTCATTCATTTCGTTTATCACACTGCACAAACATAAAAACACTATAATTCAAACTGTGTGCCACTACTATTAAACATAGAAATAAATTCTTCGCTACGCAACCGCGTTTGGCTCACGCAGCCTACACCTTCCACAGCCTCTCAACAACTGCCTCTACTTGCGACTCTCTGCGCCACTGGGCATTGTCTCCCTCCAAAGAACAACCACTCACAGCTACTACACACCAGTACCCTCACAACTTACATGTGTGCTATTTATTGGTTAATTTCTACGATTGTCATTTTAATGTTGTCGACATTTCGCTAGAAATTGTTGAATCATGAGAAGGACAGGAAATAACGTGGACCGTTCCTTGAATTTTCGTTCGAACAATGATAGTTGTGCTGATTAAAGTTCAGAGGAAAAGTAGAGGACCATCAAAGCCCAGAGAAAACAGTGACAAAGAAAGGCCGTAAATTTTTTGGCTAAACGAAGGAGGAACAAAACGCTTAAACTTAAGCAGTGTACGAAGGTGGTTTCATTTTGTGTACTCTTAACATAACTTGTACGAATGGGAGAAATGATTGCACTAAGTACGGATTATGCACCAAAGTGAAACACACGGAAGTGTGAAAGTAAATCTACTCGAAAGATTTAGAACTGCTTGTCACAGCCAATATACCGTTACTGAGAGCGATATATGAGACTGGACGCTCTGCATTGCAAGTGAGATAAACATTACTGACTGGCATGCTTCTTCCACTTGGTTAAACAGATTCATAAAATGGTACGGAACAGTAAGCCAAGTTTATCTGAATTTAACGTGTAGAGGAGATATCATTCATAGACAGTACTCTAGAGAAATTTGTAGCTGAAGAGACCCCGTAAAATGCTGCGTGTAAAGCCAGTCAGGTTTCGTGCAAGGACTGTGTGCAAACTGCACTTTATCATTTCGAGCAAAATAAACAATGAATAAAAACAACAGTCGCTTGTGCAGTCGATTCGTAGACAACAGTGCCAGTGATAAGCATCAGTGCATTACTGCTTTAGCGGCTTTGTCTTCAGGAACCTCAAGGTAAGTTAGAACTAAACATCTAAGAAAAGGGCTATTTATTTGTAAAAAACTTGTAATCGACGTAGCAAAATCTGAACAAACGGGGGAGAATAATTTTCAATGTTACATCCGAAACGTCTTCTTCCCATCTGCAGAAAATAATTCATAATCTGGTAGCTTCTTTTAGGTTGCTTGACAACTCTCTCGTTTCCTTGTCCTCATTTATTGGTTCGTTTTCATTCCCCTTGAACATGGTGGGTTGATAGCGGCGGTGCATCCTTCGTTTATTACAAATGAGCTACAACTATGACTTTTTATGACGTGTATATTAGGTCACTTTTTCGCCTGTCTTTCTAGTTGGCACAAATTATGCAACAGATTTTAAACTAACTTCCTGACGAGCTAAAGACATGAAGTTTTAAGCGTAGCTGAAAAGTAGATTATTATGCAATGTTAAGTAAGTTTTTTGTGTGTCTGATCCGTAAGGTTGTGGTGGGGTTGAAACTGCTGGTAATGCCTGACATCTTGGCTGCCCTGCAAGACTGGCGTATTCTGTAGGTAGCAGCCCGAGCCTGATGCGTTCCCAGCGGTATGTGAGCAGACAGATGGGCACGGCTGAGCGGAGGAACGGGGGGGGGGGGGGGGGGGGGGGGGGGGAAGAATATCGCTTTCTCGTCTGTCTGCCTACTCGTTACAAATTTAGCAATAGTTTTCAAATTAACTTTTCAATGAGATATAGACTTATAGACTTCAAATTTTCAACATAGCTCAGAACTGGGTTACAGTGCAGTATTAACACACTTTCTTGTCTGGTGCGTGGCTGAGGTTACTCTGTATATGTCTGCCATTTCCGCTTCTTAATCTTCCAGTCACGAATGGTTCATGACCAATATGATTGCTGGTAAGCCTCCCTGTGAACTTGAAAATGGTTCAAATGGCTCTAAGCACTATGGGACTTAACATCTGAGGTTATCAATCCCCTAGATTTAGAATTACTTAAACCTAACTAACCTAAGGACATCACCCACATCCATGTCCGAGGCAGGATTCGAACCTGCGATCGTAGCAGCAGCACAGTTCCAGACTGAAGGGCCTAGAACCACTCGGCCACATCGACTGGTTCAGGTGAACTTGAATATCTCTAATTTGTACCATCACAGTCTTCTCGAGTGGTGTATGTAGGAGGCAGCAGCAGATTTGATCAGTCAAGTGAAGAGAATCTGAATTAAACCTGAAATTTCCACACGTCTCTGTTGTAATCCCATCAAGATGTTTGGTATCACAATCATAAATGTTCAAGACTATATATACGGAGATTACAAATCTGTGCAGGGCCAGGTGAAATTATTTTACGCATTTTAGTCCGATTAAAAAACGTGGTACAATAAAAAATTCAGTTTTTCATCTGTCATCGTTATTTCCATTAAAGCAAACGGACAAATGTCAGGTAGTGCCCCCCGTCTATAGGACATTTCTCGTAGTTACAGAATAACCACTGTTAATTCCACAACTACGAGAAATAATTTGAAGAGGGATAACACTGCCACGAACCGGCCTTTTTTGCATTACGTTAATAATGACAGCGATCGTAAAACGATAAATAATTGTATTTTGTAAATAAGAATCGCTAATTAGAATCCCTACCGACACTTAAGTCCAAGTTGGATAGCAGCATTACGATACTGCCACTGTTTTCTCTTTACGAGCGTAATTCGTTAGCGCCACACTATGGCACCTTACCCACTGTTTCTCGTTTTAAATATCTTCAAAGTATTTTAATAGCTATTTAAGATCACAATCACAATTTTTCAGCATTATCTATATGGAGGTATGATTCCATACGTGGCTAGAAGAAATTGTTTTATATTTTTTATCCGATATAAAAATTGATATATTAAATGTGGGGTCACCACCAGACACCACACTTGCTAGGTGGTAGCCTTTAAATCGGCCGCGGTCCGTTAGTACACGTCGGACCCACGTGTCGCCACTATCAGTGATTGCAGACCGAGCGCCGCCACACGGCAGGTCTAGAGAGACTTCCTAGCACTCGCCCCAGTTGTACAACCGACTTTGCTAGCGATGGTTCACTGACTAAATACGCTCTCATTTGCCGAGACGATAGTTAGCATAGCCTTCAGCTACGTCATTTGCTACGACCTAGCAAGGCGCCATTACCAGTTACTATTGATACTGAATCATGTACCGTCAAGAGCGACGTTCACCATTCATGGATTAAAGTTAAGTATTCCACCAGCTACGTCCGTTTTTTCTAAATTCTAATTTGCTTGTCCTGTTCCAAACCTCACGCCAGCCTGCGTGAGCTAACACGCGTGCCTTTCGGCTTCCTCTAGTAACACGGTGTTGGCTCTCCTGCCAACCACAGCATTGGCGACGAGGCAATACCGCGTTCTTAACTATATGCCCTGATTTACTTGTGTAATGGCTTCGCCACCATCTCCAGATGTACTGTCCGAATTTTATCGCTTACAGAAACAGCAGACGCAGGCCTTACTGGATGCCCTTGGACAGCTCATCCAGGGTCAACGTGCGATGCAAAACGATGCGGCAGCCGCTGCTCCACCGCTAACCCAGCCACAACACGCAGTTGCACCAACTTTTCGTCCTTTTGATGCTGCTCTGGAAAGCTGGACGGAATGGTCACGCCAATTTGGATTCCATCTCGCCGCCTACAGAATTCAAGGTAACGAGTGGCAGCCGTTTTTGTTGCCTTCGGTCGGCGTACAAACGTACCATGTGATAGTCAAATCATTTCCCCGACGCGACATAGTAACTCTGCCCTACGACGAAATTTTGTCTGCATTATATGCATATTTCAAAGAAGCAGTCAATGTAGTTGCCAAACGGTATACCTTCTTTCGTAAAAAACGTACGGTAGGTCAGACTAATCGGGAGTGGCAACCTTGCAAGGCCTTACTAGGGATTGTGCTTTTGAGTGTCACTGTGGATCCCTTATTCAGATACTATGATACGTGATGCAATTGCACAGAACGTTTCTGATGTTCGTATAAGGGAACAGATTTTGTAACCTCCCTTCAACAAGTGATGGACATATTGGATCGGCAGGACACACTTGACTTTGCTCAGGAATCATTTGAAACTTCGCCAGCCGTGTGTCAAGTTAACTGGCCCGTCGGGCGAGCTGCACGGAACAGTAAACAGCCCTCGTGCCCTGCCACGCCGCTGCCGCCAGGCTCTCAGCCATGTGTGCCACGCAGGCAAGCACACGCAGTGCTAAAATCATGCCCATGGTGTGCTACTAGACATTCGCGTGAGAATTGCCCGTCACGCCAAGCTATTTGCTTTTACTGTAATAAAAAAGGACATGTTCAAAGTGTTTGCCAGAAAAAGCTCCAATCGGAAACTCAAAATCATTCCAGGCCCTTTGCTTCGCACCGGAATCGGAATCGAACCAAGGATACTCAGGCTCGCGAAACTTCGCCCATGGAAATTCATATAGTTCATTCCACTCCGCCCAGTGCCACTCTCTATAACAGTGACTGTGTTTGTCCCATAAATAGTGTGCGTTGACATCGCCGGTACTCCCGTCAAGTCGCAAGTGATATTGTACCAGTGTCAGTTCACGTTGCACGAGACAGCCGCTCTTGTCGTTAGCAGAGCAATAAACGTTTCGTGGATTTGGACATTAACGACAAAGTGATACCATTCCAGCTCGATACCGGGGCTGCAGTTTCACTGATCAATCAAGACACTTACAAACTGCTGGGCACACCTCCGTTGCGTGCCGCAACTGTTAAGTTAACTAGCTAGTCAGGTCAAGCGCTCCCTGTGTTAGGACAGTGCAGCCTTCTTGCAACATACAAGGGACAAACAAAACTTGTGTCATTTTACGTCCTTCGTTCTTCTTCTGCAGTGAACTTGTTTGGTTACGATTTATTTCAGTTGTTTAACTTTGTCTATAGTAAATCAGGTCTTATCAGTGAACCAGACTGTGCCTTCAGACAGTGTTTCTCGTCTCTGTGAATCATTCGCAGACATTTTTGCACCAGGGCTCGGTTGCGTTAAGAACTATAAAGCACATTTGGAACTGAAAGTAAACGCGGCACTGAAATTTTCTGAATGCGCAATGTTGCCCCCGCATTGTGTGATGAGGTCGCAAAAACATTACACGATTTGGAATCACAAGGTGTAATTGAACGTGTGCAGGCTTCTCTCTGGGCATCACCCTTAGTAATTTTGTCAAAACCTTCCGGAAAATTGAGACTTTGTGAGGACTTCAAGGCAACAGTTAATCCACAACTAGTGACTGCAACTTTTCCCTTACCCCGCCCGGAAGATCTTTTTGACAAACTCTGCCCGGGGAAAAATTTTTCGAAGTTGGACCTAGCAGATGCGTACTTGCAAATACCGGTGGACGAAGAATCCCAGCGCGTTTTGGTGGTTAACACGCATCTTGGTTTTTATCGATTCAAACGACTGCCATTCGGGTGTGTATCCGCCCTTGCATTGTTTCAGCTATATCTACAAACTGTTTGTGCGTCGGTCCCTACTGCGGCAAACTATCTGGACGATATTGTGATCTCCGGAAAGACGGAAGAAGAACATTTAGCCAATCTCAGAAGATTATTTCAGGTCTTGCGACAAAATGGTCTTCGCTTGCGGAAGGACAAATGTGTGTTTTTTGCTCCTGGCGTGCCCTACCTGGGACATGTACTCAATGCCCAAGGCATACATCCCAGTCCCGAACACCTCCGTGCCATACAAGACTTGCCTTCGCCGCAGAATTTGAAGCAGCTACAGAGTGTGCGGGAAAAAATGAACTATTATCACAGATATGTGCCGCATGCCTCTTCCATTTTAGCTCCGCCTCATCGCTTGCGCCGTAAAGGTGTTCTGTTC
The DNA here is from genome assembly GCF_023864345.2 of Schistocerca serialis cubense. Lineage (NCBI taxonomy): Eukaryota > Metazoa > Arthropoda > Insecta > Orthoptera > Acrididae > Schistocerca > Schistocerca serialis. The sequence goes on from NC_064642.1 coordinate 738,831,210, forward strand.
GTCTGGACGACGGAATGCGAACGCGCCTTTCGCCAGTTGAAATCGGCGTTGCTTTCCAATACTTGCCTTACGCCATTCGATCCCTGGAAGCCCCTTTTGTTGATGGTGGATGCATCGCATTTCGGGATCGGTGCTGTGCTTGCGCACAAAGATGGATCGCACGATCGCCCTATGGCCTTTGCGTCCAAATTGCTCTCGTCTGCGCAAAGAAATTATTCACAGATCGAGAAAGATGCATTGGCTCTCGTATTTGGTGTTACAGAGTTTCATGATTTCTTGTATGGTCGTCACTTTACCATCATCACAGACCACAAACCTTTGACATCGCTTTTTCATCCGAACAAGCCTGTACCTCCACGTACAGTGCAGAAATTCATTCGCTGGTCTATTTTCCTCTCGCAGTACGGCTACGATATTTTGTATCGGTCCACTGCTAGGCACTGAAACACCGATGCGTTGTCCCGTTTGCCTGTTGCTGAGGATAGAGCATTCGATTCCTCCGAACTTGCTTGCATGTTCATTGATTCGGAAACCGATGACGTGGTCGAATCGTTTCCGATTGATTTTTGTCATGTAGCAACAGCCACAGCTGCTGACCTTGTCCTTGATACCGTTCTGCGTTTTGTTGCTACGCAATGTCCCTTGTCAAAGTCACGGATCGGGGATACGTTGGTTCGCCGATTTTTTGCTTACCAGGAGAGACTTTTTGTACGACGTGGTGTTTTGCTGTTGCGCTCTGATAATGATCAGTCCAGGGTCGTGGTCCCACGTTCGTTACAGTCCTCTGTCTTACAGCTTCTCCACCACGGACATTGGGGTATAGTGAGAACGAAACAACTTGCTCGTCAGCACTGTACTTGGTTCGGAATCGATGCCTCGATTACGAATATTTGCTCTTCTTGCATGGTGTGTGCCGAACAACAATCAGCACCACCGCGGAAATTCTTTGCATGGCCAAAAGCTACTTCCCCTTGGCAACGCTTACACATCGATTTTGCTGGTCCATTCTGGAATGCTCGATGGTTGGTTGTGGTAGATTCATTCAGTAACTTTCCTTTTGTTGTCCGGATGTCTTCCACGACGTCATCTACCACCATCCAAGCGTTATCTGCTATCTGCTTCCACAGACTATTGTTTCCGACAATGGCCCACAATTCATGTCCGCAGAATTTCAGTCATTCTGCAAGGCCAATGGTATTCAAGATCTGACGTCCGTGCCGTTTTCGCCACAGTCAAACGGTGCCGCTGAACGATTGGTCAGGACTTTCAAGTCCCAGATGTTGACATTAAAAGAGTCGCATTCTCAGGTGGACGCGTTATTGCTCTTTTTGTCCTCGTATCGCTCTCAGCCCCGAGAAGGTCGTTCGCCACCTGAGTTGCTCCACTGTCGCCCTCATCGCACCTTGATGTCTTTGCTACATCCGCCGCATCAGGTTCCTGTGCAGCGGCAGACACCTGCTTTTGCCCCAGGCGACGTTGTCTACTACCGCCACAATCGAGGTTCACGGCGTTGGCTCGAGGGAGCATTCTTCGCTGCCTCGGCCGCGCTATGTATCTTGTTTTGGGGGCCTCTGGTGAGGTGCGCCGGCATCTCAATCAGCTGCGCCTCTGTCGTCGCACGGGATGTGCCGCTCCCCGTCTGCTTTCAGCGACGGTGCCATCCGGTCAGCGCCCTGGGGACACATCTACTGGCTCGCCTCGGCCCCAGGTGTTACCGATGCTGCCTTCCATTTTGCCCCATGGCGACGCGCCACCGCCGCCGCCGCCGCCGCCGCCGCCGCCTGTTCTCCCGCCGGCGACGCCCACGGTGGACGCGTCGCTGCAACCGCCGGGCGCCACCCTGGGCTACGCGCCGCCGATCGCTTCCCGTGACCAGTTGTCCTCCGAAATGGAACTCTTGCCCACTCCGGACCGTATGTCGTCTTCGCCCGTCAGGTGCCCCGGCCCGATGGAGGTCGACCCTTCGGGCCCTCCTGTCTCTCTGCGGGCGCATACACCGCATGATGGCGTGCACCCTGGAGCAGTTTTTCAGGCGTTTCCTAGCTCCCCGCGGTCCGAATGGCAGGGTGCGGTTGGCACAGCCTCGCCTGTTGTTAGGCTCCCCACCTCGTCGCATACGTCAACATGGGGTCCTCCCCACGGCGGGCGGAAGCCTTATGCCACAGCCGTACGCCGATTTGCGGGGGAGGAATGTGGTGTCACTGCCAGCCACCACACTTGCTAGGTGGTAGCCTTTAAATCGGCCGCGGTCCGTTAGTATTCGTCGGACCCGCGTGTCGCCACTATCATTGACTGCAGACCGAGCACCGCCACACGGCAGGTCTAGAGAGACATTCTAGCACTCGCCCCAGTTGTACAACCGACTTTGCTAGCGATGGTTCACTGACAAAATACGCTCTCATTTGCCGAGACGATAGTTAGCGTAGCCTTCAGCTACGTCATTTGCTACGACCTAGCAAGGCGCCATGTTCAGTTACTATTGATATTGTGAAGAATGTAGTCAAGAGCGACGCTCATCATTAATGGATTAAAGTTAAGTATTCCACCAGCTACGTCCGTTTTTCTAACTTCTAATTTCCTTGTCCTGTTCCAGACCTCACGCCATCCTGCGTGAGCCAAAACGCGTGCCTTTCGGCTTCCTCTAATAATCACGGTGTTGGCTCTCCTGCCAACCACAACATTAAAAATGGATTCTCGTTAAAGTAATTATGCTAGAATGAAATAATGAAAATATGTAACGTGATGTCAGTGGTCTGAGTTTCTTTTATGACGATGATGTTAATGATAGCTCTTAGTAGCACTAGTATCATGATGTGGTATTGTTGAGGATATTACACGAAATGTGTTTCATGTGTGTAAGGAGGTGAACCAGCTGACTTAATTCGATATTAGAAGGTGACTAGGATTGCAGTTGTGTACGGAAAGTAAGGCTTGAAGCTTTCGTTTTGGCCAACATTGGGAAGTGGAAGCACGAAATAGAAGGGCAGATCACATGACGTGAGTGGAAGTGTTGTATTAAGCTGCACTGCAAATGTGAAGTTATTTACAACAGAAGGGATTTACAACAGAAGGGCCAGGATTTCGAGGATGGATCATAATAGATTGGATAGTTATGGAGTAATAGGAAATGTAAGACAAGCAGACATTTTCTCGATCTTTGAAGAGATCTGTGATCTTTGTGACTTGGTATATAATGTGGGTGGGGGACATTAGTCTAAAACGGGAGTTTAGGGTACGTTTGTATCATTGTGATATTTGTAAGGTATGGTAAGTTCTGAGAGAAGCGGAGGTCCAAAAAGTATATGCGTACGTAGAAGACAGGACAGACGAGGCTCCTTTATACATGTCGATGTTCGTCGGATTTGACCCATTGTTCGATTGGTTAGTACTTGTCTGTTGTTTGCTACGTGTAGAAGAGTTAAGATGTAGGGATATAACGCTAGATTATGATACAGAGTTAGTATGAATTATTTTAGTATTTTATTAAGGTGAACGGATATGACGTGGATGTAATATCGAGGTCTCGGTTGAAGGAGATACAGCACTGGTTAAATGTGCGGGTGAATGTCTTGAGGTGAAATTGTAGAGATCTTTTGGATGAATCGAGGGCAGATCGCGTAAACGATACTCCCTTTGCAAATCTCGTACTTTTTCCTACGCAATAACAAATCCATCGAATTTTGGGACTGTTACCGCATAGACTCTATTTCTTCTTCTAATATTTCGGCCATGTTCCTTTCCGTCATCTTCAGAGTGAGCTGACGGCCTCATTCCACAGTACTTATTCCGTAGTTTTAAATTACAGATGCTAACGCAAGGGACGTTGATCAGCGGAAAAGGGAGAGGGAGGGTTGTACCTCGTAACATTTTTGAGTCTTTGCATCTGCACTTGCTTGCCATACAATAAAAGTTTAATATATTTTCTTATTCCATTTTGAAATGATAGTATTCAATGTACATGTACTGCAGTCATTTTCTGAAATTACAAAAATTATTCCGGAAAAGTGAACTTTTTCCAGATGAGAATAACTAACCTAACAAACAATGTGGTCATGTATCTAGAAATATTCTGTTCTGTTTTAAAAGTGTTGAAATTGAGAAAATGTTGTCAAAGCTTAGCAGAGTAATAACATAGCGCGTAGACTAATTGTATACGTTTTGCATTATTACACTACTACACATCAACAATCAGTAAGTGAAATCAAATTAAGATGTATTGTCAAAAACCAGTTACAAGTTAAAATATTTTGAAAGAGAAGGTATTAGCAGTTAAGACAAATTTACATTTTCATGGCAGGAAAAATTGTTAAGCTGTTATAGAATCTAAGTCCATTTGCAGATACCACGAGTTGCTTTGAAAACGACCTTACAAGGTACAAGATGGCGTAGGACCGACTAAGTATAGCTTAACCTTGCACACGTTGTGTAGCTAGCTTTTAAGAACACTGAATTTTCTCACTGTAAAACTCTGCAACTGAGAAATTATCAGTATCCTCCAAATAGCTTTAATATGTTATGCAACACTTAAATATGTAGACCTCGTAATATTTACAAACGCTGCCCAAACACATCATGTCCCACAACAACAAAAGAGTGGAGATTTCAGGAAATTGCTTGTAGACGGATATTCCCCTTTTCCTCTCAGGATATGATGAGTATTTAACTAAACCCAAGTACAGTTAGACAGACACGGTACAATCTATCGATATTTTACAGATGTTCTGTTGTGGAGCGATTAATAAACAAGCTCTTTAGGCTATTAAGGGCTAATTCCCATCCTTAGACATAGAACAAAAATTACAAAATTACTCATACATGGACTGAAATCGTCATGTCACCGGAGACGAATAAGATAAGAACTCGGCAGGCGCAGCTTCGTCATTCAGCAGAGTGAGTTAATTTACTTTTATGCAACTGACTCTAACAAACAACTGTGACTCCTCATAGACACCGTACTAAGGGAGCAAAAAGTTAATAATCCACGCGAACATTACAAAAAAAAATAGTTATTGACAGATCCTGTGTAAACTATGAGATAGGAGCATCAGTCTGGCCAAGGTAAGGAAACTGGAAAATTCAAATAAACTTCTGGTTTATTAGAATAATTACTTCAACAAACCCACGCATAAATTATTACAAGTGGTATCTGCTGCACTTAATACAGTTACATTTGGCTCCATTCCTGAATCAGCATCATTAAGAAAACAAAGAAATAATTCCGATCTGTTTGTTGAATGAAAATAGAGGATTACAAACACTCGATCACAGTTTAAAATTGAACGTGTACTTAACAATACTGATTACTAAACTGAACCTAAATGTCACACTGCTGTGTGACTCGCCAGAAAATCTAATCAGTCATACTGCCATTAGATACATGCCAAGCCGTAACAAAAGGAAAGCAGTAAACCATACCTCTGCTCGCAGACCAGAATGCATTTAGAGTAGCAACAAGTGCTTATCAAAATCATTTCAATAAACATAGCAAGATCTCCAAATCCTAATACTGCAGCCACTTTCAACACCAAAACCAATATTATGCACTCCTTCTCTTCAGCTGAGAGGCAACATCATTATTAGACCACGGGTTGTCTGATACAAACAACTTCCAACCGGCCTTTTCCGGATCAGCACTGCCTCCTCGCACCAACTCGCAATAACACGCTCAGCACCGACTAACTCATAATAACGTGCAGTGCACCATATGGCAAGCCCTCATAGGACCTCGTGCATATGTCAGGAACATTCTCACTGCGTCAGTACAACTGCTTCCATACAACTCTACTCTTTACAACTTCACCACTACAACTCCCTCTTTGCCTTCATATGCAACGCTCTCATTTTGCATTACTACACCCTAAGCGTTCAGTGGCAGAGATAATAATTCCAGAGATGGCCAGTGAATCCTAAATACTTCCCGTGTAACATAGCGATATCGAAACCGACCATCCAGTCATCGGAAAATATACCAAAGACCTCTCGAGTAATTGATACACAAAAATACGTAATATGCATGTTGGCTGAATCAGCAGACACTTTTCGTTCTCATCTCTTTTCCCTTCTTCCTTCCCATTCATCTTCAGGGATCTTCAGTTTCTTCTTCCGGTATCTGCTACACTGATGGCACTCTATGCTTTTCCGTCTTTGATCCACATCTCCATATACACAACGCAAGCCATTGTACAAATCATGGCGTAGGTTACATCATACCAGTCTTCTCAGTTTTATTTCCAATCCCATCAGCGTACTGAGCGATGTAAGAAAACAGTCTACATGCGTTTGAGACCTAATCTCTTTCAAGTTATTGTCTTCTTTTCTAATTTCTACGATGATGGTAGCGTAACAATGCATTAATACAACATGATTTCCTGAGCACTGTGTTCTTCCTAGGACTCATATTTACATTTCCCGAGTATCTCTCCTACAGTTTTATATAAGTTATACCTAACGTTTCCGGTCCTATCTGAAAGATCTCTGACATACTGGTCAGCGTGTACTTCTGCCTCATGCTCACATTTCATCCCACTTCGACAAGTCCTTCTGGGGTCCCACAACCCTCTTGTTTTCTGTCTCTTTTCTTGTTCTTCTCAACATCACCCCGCACATGCTATTGACCCATATTCCCATAAACCCACATTCATTCTGATCACATGTCCCATGTCTCTTCTCCATTACACTCTGATTTCCTTGATACTGTTCCGAAGCTCTGGTACAGTTCTAAATGGTTCAAATGGCTCTGAGCACTATGGAACTTAACATCTATGGTCATCAGTCCCCTAGAACTTAGAACTACTTAAACCTAACTAACCTAAGGACATCACACAACACCCAGTCATCACGAGGCAGAGAAAATCCCTGACCCCGCCGGGAATCGAACCCGGAAACCCGGGTACAGTTCTCCCCTACGTCTGTGTATCAATGTTTTGGCCCGTAAAATTGAATATAGGTTTTACACATCAATATAATCAATAATCTAATGAAATATGGGTAGTAGGACAGCTTTCTGCTGGTGCCTTTTTATCTAATTTAACATTTGACCTCTGACCCGAGACAAAATTACAACTTAATTAATTGGTCTCTAATAGGCCTCTTATGTAATAGTGCTCCGTCTCTCTCTAGAACCTTATTGGCACTCCCTCATCCTCTCCCCCTCCCCACACACATAATGACGATTTTTTTTCTTTTTTGGGGGGGGGGGCGGAGGGGGGGGTGTCCAATAGCGACTATTGTTGCCTTTCCTCCAATGGAGGCTTAGTGTTCCTACAGTTCCCGAGACTCAGCATGTAGCGTCAACTCATACTATCGACTGGGTGAGCAGCGGCATCGCCACTTGCTTCCAGTACTCCAATCAGGAAGAGCAACGACCTCAGCAATATTGTAAGAAAAATGTTTTGAGCGGTAGCAGGCAGCCGGGGAGTATTCGCAAGTATTAGTATTTGTCACATATTGCTATTCTGAAATATATTTGTGATATTGTTCCTATTATAGTTGTTTATTATTGTTTTACATTGATATGGATGCTAATATAATTCTTTACTTCAACACCCAATCGCAATGTTGCTTCCAGCAGAAGCATCAGCATTAAATTGGAGCATGGAGAACCGGCAATATAGCCGAGCCGGTTTCGAGTTACAATGCCTGCAGTTAACCGTGGTGCCAACTCAATTAATATCTGCCTGCCTACCGATAACCAAGAGGCAGCGTACCGTCACATACAGTATATACCGCAGGAGCGCGTCCCCGGTCTGCCAAGCGACGCATTGCAGGTGTTCCTCTGTAATAGTAGGAAAACTACAGTGTATCCTCGCCATAGTATAGGATGGGAAACACACCTTATCTTTTTTAAACGAAATATGAGTGCGCCGTGTACAGGCTACGTAACCGCCAAGTTGGTAAAGAGAAACTGGTGCCGTAGGTTCCGGGCCAGAAACAAGAAGTACAGCGTTACAAACAATACAAGCAATGCACAGAATACACAATTGCTACGTTCTCCATGCGTTGTACGTCAGTCGCAGAAAAAGTTCACCAGTCGCGATCTATAAGCCCCCTGCCTGTCTGCCTAGCCCTGGCTGTGTCCTCTTGCTGAAGCCATCGGGGCGCCACTGTTCTCCCCCGCCATGGAACAGGACAGGAAATGCACGTTATTTAACAAAAAAGATTTGGACGACAAGGTAGCAGAGCAAAGGCAACAGCTGCTGCGAACCATGAACCCTCCGCGCCCTGGCAGGGGTGTGGTAAGCGGACAGACGAGGGCGGATCGTCGCTAGGCAGCTGCAGCCAGCAGTGAGACTAATCACAGATACGTGAATACATGGCAGGAAGCACGAGGTGTGTGCACAGTAGCAAACCGCGCCTATGACGTCAGAGTGAACCTAAGGCTCCTCTAAGTACGAGCTGGCGCATCCGTCATTTTGTTTCCCAGAGCTCTGAAGTGTAAATGTTCTGCCGTGCTATAGTATTTGCGTCACGGCACTTTAGCACGAAATTATGGGTGGTTATGGTGCCATAAACTGTTCTAACCATTCTAGAAGTCGATTTAGAATGGTTAGTTTCCCAGAAGATACGTAGAAAAGAAAAAAATGGACTGTTAACTGAAAACTGGGAGCCCTGACGAAGCACACAGTTATGTATTGTAAGTAAATAATATTTATTATGATTTATTATGATGGTAGCGTAACAATGAATTAATACAACATGGTTTCCTGAGCACTAAGCATAGTGCTATAGTATTTGCGTCACGGCACTTTAGCACGAAATTATGGGTGGTTATGGTGCCATAAACTGTTCTAACCATTCTAGAAGTCGATTTAGAATGGTTAGTTTCCCAGATGATACGTAGAGAAGAAAAAAATGGACTGTTAACTGAAAACTGGGAGCCATGACGAAGCACACAGTTATGTATTGTAAGTAAATAATATTTATTACGACCTGAAGCAAAATTTGTGAAAATCGTATGTGTTATTCGAACGCTGGTTTTTCTTTAGCTGTTTTGAAAGTACTTCCTTTTAACAGCGATTCTGCTTGTAGGGAGTTAGCAGACCTAAAATACCAAAACAAAGCTGAACATTCCAGAACATACAATATTTACAGTACTATATGTGTGTCGTATAGTATATTGACAGTCATTAATCAAATTCAAGCCACGATCGCGTAAAACTTTTATTTAGATGACCGTTTCCGGCAGAATTACGCCTAAACTGCAGTCATCGGAGCTGTATCACAATAGTAATCACAACACTTCAGAGCTATTTGTTACTTTTAAAAATTGAGGAAGCTCGCCATTTCCATTATCGGCAATTCAGAACAGGAACATATAATGTAAAACATTAAGCCCCTAGGTTGATAGGGCCTAGGCCGTGTCAAAAGCTGTACTCAGTTTAATTCTGCCGAAACCAGTCATCTAAGTAAAAGTTTTAAGCAATCTTGGCTTGTATTTCAATAATGTCATCGATTATAGATCACACTCCAGAAGTCACATTGATGAACTTTGATAGCCTACTGACAGTGCGATCTCTCAAACGCTTTTAACTGTGTGAATCATGAAGTTCCTCTAGATAAGCTTAAGTACAGTGGTATGAGTGGGACAGTACACAAATGACTTCATATTTGACTGAAAGAATGCAGAAGGTTGAAGTTATCAGTACATATAGTCTGCCCTTTGTCGACTTTAGCTATTTTCCATATTTACACATAACTTGTGCTTTACCTTGGAGAAGGAATTGTGTAGTGTGTAGGTGTCGTCCTTCGGGCATGGGTGTGTGTGCGTCGTCCTTAGCTTAAGTTAGTTTAAGTTAGTTTAAGTTAGATTAAGTAGTGTGTAAGCTTAGGGACCGATGACGTCAGCTGTTTGGTCCCATAGGCCTTACCACAAATTTTAAATTTTCCAGAGCAGAGGACGCGTTCTCGCGGAACGTATTGTGTGACGACGCCATGCTGCTTCTTGTGTATCGGTGTATATTTTGCCAGAATAATAATGATAAATAAATCACACCATTACGTCAATGCTCGTGCAATATGAAATAGTGAAAAATTTATAAATACGAAATGAAGGTTGGAGTATATTACGTATATTACGTGTCTGACTGGTGCCCCGAATGACGTAACAGAATTACAGTGACGCAATTGGTTATACGCACAGCCCAGTTCTCTCTCCCCTACGTCGTCCTGCTTCGGAGTGGCTAGTTATCGCTGCTACTAATTCCAGGCTGCTGCTACCACAGACATATAACTGCTGTGAAGAACGCGTAATAATAACAATACAAACAGTAATAATACCGTGCTCGCATTGAGTTAATATTTTTTTTCTACCTACACCACCGTATGTTGGCACTACTACTCATGCCAGGTAAACACTATATTAATTTATGAATGGTGGGCTCCATGTGGTTCCCAAGTAGTGCAGCGACCGTAAACAATAAAATTACCAAATCAGCAGCAACCAGTTGCAAAATCATGTTTTATTTATTCACTTTTGCAAATCGATTTCAACTGATTATCAGCCATCATCGGTGCTACAAATACAAGAATAAAAATAATTAATAACAGTGACCAAATGAATAAATGTACATAAAGCAACGTAAACGAATAAATGTATACAGACGCATTAAACGATTTAAAATGAACATACAATTTTACCTTTCAACCAATATGTGTTCTGAGTAGTAATATTGTCTTAAGCAGAGGTCATCGAGAATTGACAACGAGAAAACATAAGGGGGCGCTGCAAAGCAAACCCGCCCTCTATGCGAAAAGATACAGTATAAGTAAAAATGAGAAGAAGAAGAAAGAGGTATGACATACAAAGCGAGATAAAATATGAAGATATAATACTAAAATATTTACATGAAATGGATAGATTGACAAAGATTTTGTCAACCACATAGTACAGTTATATACGACAAAAAGCGATTGTACAAATTAGTAAAAAGGAACAAACATAGATAAGAAGCACACCATCGAAAAAATTTTAAAATTTTTTATAAAATTATCATATTTTCATCCAAGAGCAAAAGTTAATCATAATGCCAAAACGTAAAACGGTGTTGGCATCCATCTAGCGTACAGTTAATGACATTCAGGAAGATCGAACTTTTTTTCTGGCAGATGGCGCCACATTAATTATTTCAACTACCTGAACACACTACTGTCGCATTGGGTGCTGGCATGAAAGTTAACTGCAGGCAATGCGACACGGAACAGGCTCGACTGTATTGCCGATGCACCATGCTCTTACGTCCTGCTTCTGCTTCTGCTGGAAGAGTCAGTGCGATCGGCTGCTGAAATAAACAATTATACCAGCAACAATATCAATGTAAAACAATAATAAACAACTATAATAGGAACAATATCATAAATGTATTTCAGAATAACGCTATTTGACAAACACTAATATTTGCGAATGCTCTCTGGCTGCCTGCTACTGCCGGCCGGTGTGGCCGTGCGGTTCTAGGCGCTTCAGTCTGGAACCGCGTGACCGCTACGGTCGCAGGTTCGAATCCTGCCTCGGGCATGGATGTGTGTGATGTCCTTAGATTAGTTAGGTTTAAGTAGTTTTAAGTTCTAGGGGACTGATGACCACAGATGTCAAGTCCCATAGTGCTCAGAGCCATTTGAACCATTTTACCTGCTACTCCTCAAACTGATGTTTGGCAATATTGCGAATTTATGCTGTTACTGTTGCTGATGCCGTTGCTTTTCCTGCTTGAAGCGCTGGAAGCAAGTGACGATACCGCAGCTCATCCAGTCGTTAGTGTGAAATGACACTCCACGCTGAGTCTCGGGAGCCATTGGAGAAATAACCTCACACTGGCCGACAGGAAATGACAATCGCTATTGGACCCACCTCTCCCTCGCAAATCACTAAGCTAGGATGCAGGGTCGGGCGGAGGAAGAGAAGAAGGGAGAGTCAGAGAGGTCCAAGAGACAGACAGAGCACAATTATACAAAAAAATCTATGAGATGCCACTTATTAAGTTGTAATCTTATCACGTGTCAAGTTGCAAATTAGACAAAAATGCACCAGTAAGAACAAGATTCTACTAGCATTTTATAGTGTCATAACACAATTACACAGCTACATCTACATCTACGTGGTTATTCTGCTATTCAGAATAAAGTGCCTGGCAGAGGGTTCAATGAACTACTTTCAAGCTGTCTCTCTACCGTTCCACTCTCGAACAGCGCGCCGGAAAAACAGGCACTTAAATTATTTTGTGCGGGCCCTGATTTCTCATTTTGTCGTCATGATCATTTCTCCCTATGTAGATGGGTGCCAACACAATGTTTTCGCAATGGAAGTGGGAAACGGGTGATTGAAATATGATGAGAAGATCCCTTCGCAACGAAAAACACCTTTGTTTTAATGATTGCCACTCCAATTCACATACCATGTCTGTGGAACTATCTCCCCTATCTCGCATTTTTCGATGTCATTCGTCAGTCCCACCTGATGCGTATCCCACACCGCACAGCAGTACTCCAGGACAGGGCGGACAAGCGTGGTGTAAGCAGTCTCTTTAGTAGACCTGTTGCACCTTCTACGTGTTCTATCAATGAATTGCAGTCTTTGGTTTACTCTACTGACACCATTATCTACATGATCATTCCAATTTAGGTTATTTGTAATTGTAATCCCTAAGTATTTATTGAATTTACAGCCTTCAGATTTGTGTGACTTATCGGGCAATCGAAACTTAGCGGATTTCTTTTAGTACTCATGTGAATAAGTACACTTTTCTTTATTCAGGGTCAATTGCCACTTTTCTCATTACACAGATATCTTATCTAAATCATTTTGAAATTCTTTTTGGTCATCTGATGACTTTTGCAAGACGGTAAATGACAGCATCATCCGCAAACAATCTAATAGGACCACTCAGATTGTCACCTGTGTCTTTAATATAGATCAGGAACAGCAGAGGGCCTATAAACGTTCTTGGTGAACGCCGGATATTACTTCTGTTTTACTCTTTGTCTTTCCATTACTACGAACTGTGACCTTTCTGACAGGAAATCACGAATCCAGTCACAGATGAGGCGATATTCGATTGGTTAGAAGACGCTTGTGAGGAAAGGTGGCGAAAGCCTTCTGGAAATCTAAAAATGTGAAATCAATTTGACACTCCCTGTTGGTAACACTCATTACTTCATGAGAGCTACAGTGGATCATTTTGTTATTAATGGCGCTACTGCTCTGGCAGTGTCGTGACTTTTAAATGATTACACTCTAGAGAGAGTGCTGACATTAATCAGTCAGCCGGTGCTTCATACACACCGTAACGCTTCATTTGACGGGGTTAGTGAACCGAGGACATTATGAGCCCATCCCTTTCCCGATATGTAATCTCAGTTTTCAAATATAGGACTATTTGCTATCCAGCAAATACCTGTTCAGTTCCCAAATGAACCATTTACCTTACAGTGGAGTGTGCGGTGCTTTGAAAGTTCCTACCAGATCAAAACTGTGTGCCTGATCGGGATAAGCCAGGACCTTACCTGCTGCATGACATGCTTGCTCCCACCCGGCTGTCCAGGAACGAGTAAAGCGCGACCCGCCCTCACAGCTCCCATTTTTCTCTCTCTCCGCAGAATCCTTCCCCCAAGCCTTGTAAGGTTGGCACACCTGGAAGTAATGATACTGCGGAGTTATGGCTTAGCCACAAAGGCACTTTTAACTACTAGAAGAGGGCACATTCCGCTCCATGGTGAAATATTCATACCGTAACAACCTAGGTTGTGACTAGACCATTCGTCCGTAGTATCCTCCCTTCCAGGAGTGCATGGCCATACACATCTACTGGAGAGCTTTTATGAAGTTCTCAAGGTACGAGATTGTCAATTGGTGCTCGTATGGCTCAGCCGGACAGAACATTTTCCGAGGAAGCCAAGGTTTCGGATTCGAATTCCTGTTCGGTATCCAGTTTTTATCTGACAGAATGTTTACGATCTGCAGCTGTTTTCTCGATGCTGCACTGACAACGTTAGGAAACTCCTGTACGGGAACACTGTTGGAGCCATAATGCAAAGAACCGTAAGTTTCATATACAAAAACACATTTTAAGAGCTATAGACAAAATTTGAAGTTATGGACAAAATTTAATGCGTGTTTCGTAAATATGTCTACCGTAACTGTTACGCACTCCTTTAAAGGAATCGCATGTAGCATGACTTGTAATTAACGTCGAAAGTGGTGCCGAAGTGTTTAATATAATTATTTATCAACTACGTTCAGCTCAAAATGGTCGAAATGGCTCTGAGCACTATGGGACTTAACATCTGTGGTCATCAGTCCCCTAGAACTTAGAACTACTTAAACCTAATTAACCTAAGGACATCACACACATCCATGCCCGAGGCAGGATTCGAACCTGCGACCGTAGCGGTCACGCGGTTCCAGACTGAAGCGCCTAGAACCGCCCGACTGTCCTTATTTATTTATTTATTGTAGTTTCGTTAAATTCATTAATGCGAATACGGCAATGGAACATTTGAAAAGTACACTGCACATTGTCTATTTCTTGCCCTGTCCTAGTTCTATCGGAATTTTTGCTTCATCTATAACGATCTTATCGTCAACGCGAAATTAAAACGTAAGCTTCCTTGCTTTCTTACCAAAATGGCAGTAAACATTCCACGGGCGTAGACGCTATATTCGGACAGGTAGACACAAGCACCTGTGAATTACAGAGGGTGTCCCTTTAAACCCAGCCAGTCTTTATGTAGCTCCGTCGTATTATTTCCGACAGAGGAACGAGCAGTAAATCAAGTTTACACACAGCGCTCTGATAATGCATTTTGCTGTCAGTGCGATGGCATATTTCCGCTAGACCTTCGTTGCCAGTAGCATCCACCGTAATTAATTATGTAATTATCCACTTCCATCGCTGGAAATGCGATGTTCATTGTACAACGGCCAGTAATTTAATTAATTTGTAGCGCCAAACTTGCACAAGTATCGATTCAGCTTTTAAATGTTGCATCGGTTATGCTAATAGGCCACGTCCGTAATGAACGCAGCTGCCGGCGGTGTCTGAACGTGGACAGTAAACAACCGACTAGACAAGGGACAGGCGAACCGCTTGTGCTTCGTACACGTCAGCTACTGTACAGCATCGTCATTTTAAGTGTGTCCAATCTGGTCTCCTTCACATTACCTATGCCAATGTTAGTCGATATCGTGTTCTAGATAGATAATCTTACAACTGCTTTCAGAGTATTTCCACGTAGACCGATCTATGACAATTCAATTACTTTACTGCAGTAAGGGTGTGCCGCGCATTCCCTATGGCACAGTCGTAATTGGCCATAAGTTTTCTGTATGTTTCCCGACATACTGAAAAAGGCACACTACTCATATAGCATTTACATTTGAGGTAAAGTTCAGTAAATTCACAGTGCAGTAAAAAAAATAATGCTGGACTCAATGACAGTATGCCTGTTGCAGTTATTATACAATGATACTGTACGTCAAGAAATACTAAACACACTGGGATGACTCCTTAACACACAACTTAAGCTCGGATTAAATTAAAAATATTGAAAAGGAGTATAAATGAAGGAAACATACATCCAGAGAAATTGCGAAAGGTCGCAAGAGTACACTGGTCTTGCAGTTTGAATTGAAAGGCTCAAGGCTACAGGCGACTGTAAGTTAAACCTGGCAGCAATCACTTTAACTTGTAAGCATCCCACTTCTCTCCCTGGCCATACGTCTGCCTAAATTGATTCTGCCCTCTGACAGTTATTATTGCTAGCCTGCATTGCAGGTTATCACTTTTATCAGAATTTTAAGTGAAACTTGAATGCTGAAATAATTTAATTAAATGGCGCCATGATATTATTATAGTCAATTATTTATGGGCGATTGGGATGACTCCTTAACACACAACTGACGCTCGCATTAAATTAAAAATATTGAAAAGGCTGTTTACTCCATGTAAAAATGCCTTGACCAGCGGACCAACTTCTCTCCTGTACTCCTGTCCCTGCTGTGAACAGAAATGGCTAACAGGTAGATCTAGGTAAGCAATTTTTCACCTCTTCAGCTGGCAGCATTGTCTGCACACTGGCGCGAGAAATTCTTGGGATCAGCATTCTGTCCCCAATAAGTGCTTTGAGAAGTTCCTCTTCCTAATAGCTGCATGTGGCTTCCAAGCCCCAAATACGCACTGCAAAATTTACTGTTAAATAACAAAAAAAAATGGTTCAAATGGCTCTGAGCACTATGGGACTTAACATCTGAGGTCATCAGTCCCCTAGAACCTAGAAATACTTAAACCTAACTAACCTAAGGACATCACACACATCCATGCCCAAGGCAGGTTTCGAACCTGCGATCGTAGCGGTCGCGCTGTTGCAGACTGAAGCGCCTATAACCGCTCGGCCACCAACGGCCGGCGTTAAATAACAAAACTACCTGCTTGTTTTCAATTCCAGAAAATTCTGTTCAGAGTAGAGCTACCATAAAGATCCCAAATGCATTAACAAAATGGTTCAAATGGCTCTGAGCACTATGGGACTTAACATCTGTGGTCATCAGTCCCCCCAGAACTTAGAACTACTTAAACCTAACTAACCTAAGGACATCACACACATGCACGCCCGAGGCAGGATTCGAACCTGCGACCGTATCAGTCGCAAGGGTTCCGGACTGGGCGCCTAGAACCGCGAGACCACCGCGGCCGGCTATGCATTAACAATGTACATGCTCCCGTCAGTACCTGCTCATGTTGATAACTTGCTGTCATCTCACAAAAACCATGTAATAACAACATAAAAGCATAGCCTTGACAATTGTAATAAGTGAGAGAGTGACTTGTTCTCTCTCTCTCTCTCTCTCTCTCTCTCTCTCTCTCTCTCTCTCTCTCTCTGCGCCCCCCCCCCCCCCCCTCCCCCCCCCCACCTATAGTTGATTTTCGGATGTGTAGTGTTTCTCTTTAAAATGTTATAGAGTGACACAGAGCAGAGGAAATCATAAAGTAGTTATGAGATCCCACTGTGATAACATAAGTGATATGGGCGACTATGCTAGCCAAGACCAAGCATGAGAAAACCTAACACGACCTCACTCTGCACAGGTGTTACCCACCCACACAAAGCTGCATACCTACAAGAAGAACATATGAAGACAGCTGAGTGTAGTACGACTCATGTGGACCCTGATATTGCTACACAGCCTTCAGATAAACAATTACTAAGCAGTTAAAAGGACTTGCAGCAGTATTTTTATTCACTCATACAGTTTCGGAAGTCAGAGACGATCAATGTCCCTAATCATATTGCAGTTCCTTGATTTAGAACCGTTCTCTGCCTCAGTGATCTACCCCTTCTGCGTCATTCATCAAATTTCAGCCATCCATAATACGTAAATGGACAATAATTGTAGTTTAAGAACACATTCATTCTCAAAATCTAAACAAGTATCTGTTGTGTTCATTTCCTTGGTTCTGCTACCCACAAGACATTTGCATATCGTATTTTGCAAATACAATTTACATAAATGTTTGAAAAATTATCTCCACAACAATAGCTGTATCAAAAATTACCTCAGCTTCGTGAGAAAATGTACAGAATTACATGAAATCAAGAGTTACACGAAACACACTAACGCTCCCTCCACATGTGTCCCTGGGGTGACAATTTACATTTACAAAGACACACAGATAGAACATGGTAGTAAACACACACACAAACTGACGTGCCACAGGGGAGTGTTATGAGACCATTGCTTTTCACAATATATATAAATGACTTAGTAGATAGTGTCGGAAGTTCCATGCGGCTTTTCGCGGATGATGCTGTAGTATACGGAGAAGTTGCAGCATTAGAAAATTGTAGCGAAATGCAGGAAGATCTGCAGCGGATAGGCACTTGGTGCAGGGAGTGGCAACTGACCCTTAACATAGACAAATGTAATGTATTGCGAATACATAGAAAGAAGGATCCTTTATTGTATGATTATATGATAGCGAAACAAACACTGGTAGCAGTTACGTCTGTAAAATATCTGGGAGTATGCGTGCGGAACGATTTGAAGTGGAATGATCAAATAAAATTAATTGTTGGTAAGGCGGGTACCAGGTTGAGATTCATTGGGAGAGTGCTTAGAAAATGTAGTCCATCAACAAAGGAGGTGGCTTACAAAACACTCGTTCGACCTATACTTGAGTATTGCTCATCAGTGTGGGATCCGTACCAGGTCGGGTTGACGGGGGAGATAGGGAAGATCCAGGGAAGAGCGGCGCGTTTCGTCACCGGGTTATTTGGTAACCGTGATAGCGTTACGGAGATGTTTAATAAACTCAAGTGGCAGACTCTGCAAGAGAGGCGCTCTGCGTCGCGGTGTAGCTTGCTCGCCAGGTTTCGAGAGGGTGCGTTTCTGGATGAGGTATCGAATATATTGCTTCCCCCTACTTATACCTCCCGAGGAGATCACGAATGTAAAATTAGAGAGATTAGAGCGCGCACGGAGGCTTTCAGACAGTCGTTCTTCCCGCGAACCATACGCGACTGGAACAGGAAAGGGAGGTAATGACAGTGGCACGTAAAGTGCCCTCCGCCACACACCGTTGGGTGACTTGCGGAGTATCAATGTAGATGTAGATGAAATTGTCTCTGTACTGGCTGGAGCATCAAGGTGCAGCAAGGTTGCGCCAGACTGAGGGTTGCCCTAGACTTAGTTCTTGATGTAGCAGCAGCATCTCTTCTACAGCAGCATCAGGAAGGCAGCTGGGCTGTTGGCATCATCTCAACCTGGCAGCAGTTGGCAATGTCACCTGCTGTCGAGTGTGATGGCCATGACATCTGGCGGCTGGAAATCATACAGCACTGTTGATGGACAGAGCCCAACTTCTCCAACTCAGGAAATGACGTCTCTGTCTTTTCTGTCGACCTGGTAGGAGTGCAGTCTTCCCTCGGATTATGTGGCGAGAGAGCGTTGCATTTGGTACACAACCCATTTCGTAGTGATGAGCTTTTGCCTCTCTGTGTGCCAGTGGATAACGTGTGACGTCTCCACAGTCATCACTGTTCATCTATGTGATAGTGCATGACTGCAGGAGCATCTCGTCCAGGTCGTAGACGTCTCACTCTGCACGCCACCTGGGGAATTCCTCCAGGACTTGTTTGGGCACAGGGTTATCTGCAGGACCATCGACGCTGTGGCGTGACATCAGGGTCGCGCCTCCTGTCCAGTAGGTCCCGTTGACATCCGTGGGGAGCTGCAGTCTGCTGTTAGTTGCTTTGCGCCAGGCCATCCGCTAAACTCTTGAGGGAGTGATGTGACATCAATGGCGGGCCACCCTTGCCCAGCAGTCCAACTCCATTCACAGCCACCCGGAGTGGGCTGGTTTATGGCAGCCACAGTGTGCGGTGCAGTTTCCCCTCTGCTTTCACTCTAGTTAGGCTGCAAAGTTGGCTGGCTGGCACCCCAGCTGTCCTGGGATTCATTCCAACCAGTCCTCTGCTCGGCAGCTTTCTGGGCCACCCATGCCGCAGGCATTCTTCTTTAAGCAGAATTGTGGTTGCCGTCGCTGGCCGCAGGATATTGTCTCGTAACATCCCACAGTATGCATTGATAGTGGGTTTCACAGCTACCAAGATCTGCACAGTCTTTATAGTAAGCTTCAGAGCATGCTTTACAACCATTTAAGCCGGCCAGAGTGGCCGAGCGGTTCTAGGCTCTGCAGTCTGGAACCGTGCGACCGCTACAGTCGCAGGTTCAAATCCTGGCTCGGTTAGTTGGGTTTAGTAGTTATAAGTTCTAGGGGAATGATGACCTCAAAAATTTTAAGTCCCATAGTGCTCAGAGCCATTTGAACCATTTGAACCCATAGTGCTCAGAGCCATTTGAACCATTTTTGAACATCCATTTCTACGTATAGTTTCTTACGATTAGAACAACAACACAGTAATAATCTCTTCAAATAAATACAGTAAGTACCCATATATGATTATGTGAGTGATTGTAATAAAATGAAAAAAAAAGAAATAATAGTTATCGTATTGACCAAATACGACAGTTACAAATGTCTTAGAAATATTGTGTGAAGTGTCTGTGGTCTGAGTGTGAGAGTAGTGTTAGTACCATTTTCCATCATGCCTACCACTGTGATAGGCTGGCATTGTATCCATTCATCACTCAGACATGATCATTCCACACAGCACTTAGTATTAACTTATTTTCTTTACCCAACGCCTGTAAATTTTACCTCTAAGCCCTCTCTTCTCTTAGATTGTGACTGCTTTGAAAGCATGCCCCCACTTTCCTGTGTGGATGCTCCGTCTCATGAAAACTGCACCCACTTTTGCGTACCTGCAACTTATAAAAGTCATTAATTCCCACTCACATATTGCTTTACATAATACAAAATTGCTTCCAGCATTTCTCTTCTTGGATCGCCGCTGCAATAAATGTAGGTTGACCTACATCCTCACCAGTGATCCACTTCATACTGCTGCCTTTCTTTTCCTGAGCCTGAGTTACACGACGCCTCTGTGACTTGCACTGTATGTGCTCTCGCCTTGTGATACATTTCGTTCACGGCACTCTCATGGCGCCAACAGAATGCAATCAGCTCGAGAAAGGGTTCATGGCACGATTGGCGATGCCCCAGAATCGTATCAGAAGTACCGTCTCCACGCCCATATTGCGTGTGCAGTTAATATCGCTCACAGCACACCCGAAAATCGAGGGAAAAAAAAGCAGTGGCGTAGCCGCAATATCGTTATTGCATAACAGCGGAAAGCGACTTATACTCGGCTCCTGGGCAGTGTTATGGCGTAAAGTCAAACGCCAGCACGCCAGTCGGGAACGAAAGAGAAGAGATGGCTGTGAGACGACGTCAGCCAATCGCACGCTGACAGACCCTCTCCTGGACAACGTGATAGCAGCGGCCCCTATGTGAAGAGGTCATAAGCGCTGCGAGCGACTGGCGACAGCTCAGGTGAATAGCAGCTTCAAGACTAGTGGGTTGGGATGTTTTGGGGAATGAGACGAGACTGCGAGGTCATCGGTCTCGTCGGTTTAGAGAAGGACGGGGAAGGAAGTCGGCCGTGCTCTTTCAAAGAAACCATCCCGCCATTTGCCTGGAGCGATTTAGGGAAATCACGGAAAACCTAAATCGGGATGGCCGGACTCGGGATTGAACCGTCGTCCTCCCGAATGCGAGTCCAGTGTCTAACCACTGCGCCACCTCGCTCGGCTTCAAGACTAGCGACCTTGATAGGAGTGTCAACCCTGCTTCCTTCGCTTGTACTGTCCATTTAGCACAGACTTGAAATTGTTTATACTGAAGAAAATTGCTTATTTTGTAAGTCACCCTTTGCTTGCGACACATCTGTGCAATTCTCAAAGTTAAGTATTGTCATTAATTTTTTAAAATAAAAGTCATTAATACGATTTGTTTGGTTTGTTTGTCTAGCGAACCGAGTACACAGGTTTCCTAGACACACCATTTTTGACGAGCACAGAGACATAATACACAGTATGCAAGATACACTGGGAAAGGACATAAATAAAATGGCTCTGAGCACTATGGGACTCAACTGCTATGGTCATCAGTCCCCTAGAACTTAGAACTACTGAAACCTAACTAACCTAAGGACATCACACACATCCATGCCCGAGGCAGGATTCGAACCTGCGACCGTAGCAGGCGCACGGTTCCGGACTGCGCGCCTAGAACCGCGAGACCACCACGGCCGGCGGACACAAATAACCTCTCATACCATAGTGTTGTTATACAAGACTCTGCTACGAGAATTATACAGCTGAGTTAGATGTTCATAATCTGATCGTTTCTTGACTAACATTCTTGTCCTCCTTGGAGCGTGATGACGATGATGTTTGGTTTGTGGGGCGCTCAACTGCGCTATCATCGGCGCCCGAGAGCGTGATAATGGACTACGACAATGCAGTCCAGTGACGTAATGGCCATTTGCCACATACGTAAAATGCTGTTTGGATCCACAACACAGCTCACTCCATGTGCAAGGGTTGTCATGTCACAAGAAAGTATTAGTTTACGCGATGAACCGTCACTTATTGACGAATTTCTATTCAGCCCTGACTTTGATTTTCGAGGATGCACTGAATGCATTGACATGATGAAGTAGAAATCACGCAACTCATTTGACCAAGTTCCTCATGGAGGTATACCGTAAGCAAATAAATGACAAATTACATCAATCAGAGAAATTCAATAGACAGATAATCTAGGCTATGCTACACGTTATCACCTAGAATTTGCTTATCTATCGAAGCTCTATGAACAAACTGATTCTAACCTAAATGAACTACTATATACACCAGTTCCACAAATCTTGTTTCTTCGTATTCGAGCAATGTCTACATGAACTACTATATACACCTGTTCCACAAATCTTGTTTCTTCGTATTCAAGCATGTTGACATTGCTCGCTCCGGTAGTTTCTACGGCCTTGTTTAGAGCTGTGTTTGCAGTGGCCGATCGTCAGTTTCTATTTATACTTCTACGTTTCTGTGATGGGTTAGGTGGCCTAATCTGGATACTATGATCTTGTTATTTTGCTGACATTGACTGTTGTTCCCCTGGTTGTTACTTTGCTACTTTGGTTCTCCAATATCCCACTGGAACTGTCTGGATTTCGTTGTTCTCTCCAGTTTCTGTTTTGCCATTTGTAAGGTTTGGGGCCAGAATAACAACTGTGTAAGCTGTAAACATTTCTTGGTTTAATGTTGCAATCTTATCACAGAAATGCACGCGTTTACACAGTGTACAAAGTGACAATGTTACGACAGTTGTCAAAGGGACGCATCTCGTCCTCAGAAAATGAAATAATGCTAAACACAACAATAGAAAATTTTAACTAGAAGTTTCTTATCAAAATTATTCTTATGACTACGTCACAATGTTGGCCAGAACTACGACAAATCATCCGATTTTGGTTCAAAGTTTGGTACTATTTAGGATGACAATCAAGTCTACGGAGGATGGTTAGTTTTGTGACAAGTCGAGTAAAAGGTTACCCAAGGCTGCTCGAGTTTACAGTGGACACAAGCTGGTGAAACAACAAGTTTACGCCTCTGCTCGCGGTATTTACCTTAGCTGCGATGAGCTGTCGTCTGCATGGCTGCTCTCACCCACTGAAATTCCTATAAAAACTAATTAGGCCTTTGCAGATTATTTCAGCAGAAACTTTCCCTATGTTTCTCACGATGGAAGAAAACATGTACTCATCCCTAGTCTTGGAATATGGCGATATGCACGCACATGGCTGGAGCAATATGCATATTGAAATTCCTACTCAGTCCTCACAAGAACAATTACTTAGCTGGCTGGTTTGTTTCTCCCCAGTTGGAGCTCAACGACACTACAGCTAATATCTAGCTGGATGTCAGCCACAGTGAAATCAGTGATCACTCAAGTGGTATGCGCCCCGTTCTTCACTTGACGACAGTTCAGAAAAGAGTCCCTCAAAAATTTCACTCTTGTCTTTCTCGTAGCTGAACCGTCTCCCAACCTGGGTTCTTTCATTCTCCAAGTCACGGCTTTTTTCTACCAGTGGGAGTGTTCCTCTTATTTTGTGGAAATTCTCTCTGCCCATTGCTAGGGCCCTGCCATTGAACTACGTCGAAATCTCTGCACTTTACTCCTTCCTAGTTCGTTTCCGCCAATCAGACGTTTTGTGCCCGCTCCAGATGCCTAAAAGTTACATGTGTACATTACGTATGTACCATTCACTGTTCACGTCGTCAACTGCATCACTGGTTTTGTTTGTATCTATTTGCAATTCCGAAACACAGTTTTCTAACGGTTCTTTCTGTCCTACATCTGGTGGCGCGATACTTGCTCTCCAGTATGCATAACCTGACCGGTCGCTGACTCCCGGTGCAGGACGCCCCCTAAGAGCTTTTCATGGTGCCTCCAGTGGTACGGCCTCTGCTTCTGCCTGCTCTTGCTTCCACACAAAACGTTTCCTCTCGCCGCTTGTTTCACGTTCTGCTCATTGACATCCATTATGTAGGAGCGGTGAGTTAATACCGTCGATTGAGTGTCATCCATTTTGCTTTACATACTTATTCGCAAATCTGCTCATTACTGCCAAAGTAAGTTAGCTGTTCAAAAAAATGGTTCAAATGGCTCTGAGCACTATGGGACTTAACATCTATGGTCATCAGTCCCCTAGAACTTAGAACTACTTAAACCTAACTAACCTAAGGACATCACACAACACCCAGTCATCACGAGGCAGAGAAAATCCCTGACCCCGCCGGGAATCGAACCCGGGAATCCGGGCGCGGGGAAGCGAGAACGGTACCGCACGATCACGAGCTGCGGGCTAAGTTAGCTGTCTTATGTACCTTATGATGTATAAAAATCTTATTTAAAGTGTGAAATAAACCTTCATTTAATCTGCCACCTTACTTGTTGATTGTAATTATTGTTGTAATAGCCTTGTCTACCTGTGTTCTCCCACGGTGGCTGGTTACTCCCTCTGTAGTTTGGGTTGTTGTTTCAATGTATGGGTAATTTCCCTCATTTTGTGGGTTATTCCTTCTATAGTTTGAGCCGTTGTTTAAATGTATGGGGATTTTATACCATTTCGTCTGTCATCGTTCCTTTATGACGAGCTTTGCCAATGGCAGTCATTGTTTCCGTTCCTGTGTCTCTCGTTTTGTATTTCGTTGACATAGTGTAATTGGCGTAGCTCGCTCTTGAGTGATTCAATGGAATCGTTGAACCGTCCGATAAGGAGCTGTTTTCAGTGCAGACGTAATTTTAAGTAACATTGCCTCATAATTTCCTTGAGACTCTACACCTGGTCCAAAAACCGATTCTACTCAACTGATGACTCAGATAACTTTACCGGGTTACGGAATCCTGACGCTTCTTAATCTTTGCCCAGTATAACCTCCTGCTTCATTGTTTCTTGAGTGTTCTGCGACCAATATTTCTTAAGGAACACGTGCTTCAACTCTTTGTATGAGCGACAGCACTCAGCAACATCGTGCGTATGTTCTGCAATTGACAGCTCTAAAAATCTGCAGGTAAATCCCATCTTGTATTTCAGGGGCCACGATTCCGGTAGCACTAAGTCGCACTGAGCTGTCCAATGTTAGGAAATTTTGAATGGATAAGAGCTGTTTGTGGTCGAATGGTTAGATATTTCCTGCTACAGAATTTTCCTTCGTTTCTGCAGCATGCGTCCCCTTTGTGCTGGTGATGTAGCCTCACATTGAGTATCGAAATGTCGTAATACGTGCTTTTCACCCCCACCATGATCACGTGGTAGTGCTGCCATACTGGACTGTGAGTCAAATTTTGTATCCCGCTGATTTGTTTGCTGGACTTCTTTTTCTAGCTCGTTTTCCTGTCAGCTGATGTGAGTCTGCTCTTCTTTAGCTCTGATATTTCTGCCTGTGTTCTATGCGCTTTAAGGACTCGCTAATTTGTCCTTGCATTTCCTGGACGACTGCTCTTTCCAGTTTTTAGAGCGTGTGTAATATTCCTGGCTGTGGCCGCCAGTATTTTATCTTGCTAGAAACTCGCCCTGATGCAGCTTGATACACGTGAAGTAGCATATGGTACAAAAGTGGAGAGAGGTACAAACGACAGATGGTACAGTATGTACTAACCCTGTGTGAGAGTCCGCCAATTGTACTGAACTTGCTTCTGATCAGTCGGCACATTCGGGTGTTAGGCGCCAAAACACATAACTTCGGTTATTAATTATTTATATACTTTTCATTGTATTTAATCCAGTTTTCAGTATGAAAATCTTTCATGGTTACCCTATGGGTTTATGTTTTTTGTTTATTAATTTTCACTAGTTACGAGAAACGTAAGAGTAACGATATTGCAACCGAAGTGCTTCGGACACATTCGGGTCGCTTTGGCGTTCCTGGGAGACGAAGTACTTTGGCTGCACTAGTCAGACTGTTTCGGACATTCTGAAGGTCGGGTCACACAAGAGTGTTTTGGACGTTCCTCAGAGCTGGACATGTAGCTCTCTTTTCGACGGACATGTAATCTGTATCGGAAGTTGTCAGAAAAGTTACCGTACTATTAAAAAAGCTATGTTAAGTGTTGTTGCAGACAGTGTAAAAAGTGATTATTTAAAATATAAACAAACAGGATACATTAATGAGAGGTGTCGCCTACCATCACTGTCAGTACTACAGACCTTGCCCTCTGTAGATACGGAGCCTAACCTGGGCAAGAGTCATCCATAAAAAACACAATCACAGGTTCAAGTTCGAGAACACAGCATAGAGGCTTCCGCCGAAGAATATCCCACGACCGACGAGCTGTCTTCTGAACTGGGGACACAACTGTAGAAGACGACAGGTAGATGGAAAGAACGGTTAGGACCTCTTTTCAACCTCTCCAGATCTCTCCAGCATCCAGATCTGACTTCCAACACGACAACGCATAATTTATACATGCCAAGAACCTTTTTGGCATTGCACATTTCGGTTTTGACCTGTTTAACTTGTTCTTTAGCAAACAAAGCGTCCTTGCATCCACCTTAAAGTATTAATCTCGCCACGTTTTCCCTCGTTCGCGATCTCTCGCAGCTTTGTTGATGTTCTTTGAAACTGCTACTTCCTTTTTTACCTGTTCTATACTTTCAACAAGCTGTTCAGATACCTTCCATATCTCCCTCGTCTCCTTACTGACTGATTCTCTCATCTCTTTCGCGCCTATCTTCTCTCTCTCTACCGCCTCCTGCATGAATCGCGTGAGGACATTAAATTGAGAACCTTCGCTAATACCTCCAGGACTAGACGAACGCGATTCCATCACTCTTTGACTGTCACTAACGGTACGTCTTGCCATGCCGGCAGATCCTACGTGGCACTCCGCTGCTGTTTCCCCTCTGCTCTCGTTGTCCAACTAAATTACCTCGTCATAATCAGAAAATTCTGCATTCAACATATCCGCAAGAACAGCTACAACATTCCAGTGAGAACTCCCCGCAGTTTTCTTTTGATCAGTGCTACCGGTCTGACACTAATCCGTTTGCGACGAGATTCGACTGTCCTCACTGCTTTGGAGAAAACGTACCTTGCTTCTATTAAGCAAGCAATCAGGTTCCTATTCCCAAGAAGTTTCAATTGCTCTTCATTACAGTGGCACACAATTCTACCTGGGAAATTTGCTCTAGCGAGCCACTAATTCTAAATTCCTGAAAACGCATATTGTACGCGCCTCTGGTTCCCACGTATATTTGTTGATGATGTATAGATCGGAGAGACTATGATCTCCCCATAATTCCGCCATCGCACACATAAGTGTACGTCACGAAGTTGGATATTAAAACCACTTTATTGCGTCTCAGTACACTGCACAATATGTCGCCAACTGCGAGTACTATGCTAAATCATCAATGAGGTGCCTACGAGCGGTAGCCCCCTGAGATGTCCGACATGTGACATCCGGCGTCGGCGGAGTCTCGAACCATTCTGGACAGCTCCCAACACTGCGGCTGAGGCAGCAGTGGGACACAAAAATGTTTACCTGCCGGCATAAACTCGGCCCGCACAATGGTGGCCAGGCTACCCTTAGAGTTCCAACATTTCACACAGGGGGCAGACCAGACTGGACAGTATCCCTGTCTAGCTTCGCACTGCCGCCAGATGGCCATTGTGAGCCCAAACACATATCAAATAAAAGCAACCATAAACTACAATAACATACAGGAGTCTCAAATTATCTACCATACCACACGCTAACAAAGCGCCCTTCTCCGTCAGTAACAACCAACAAGGGCCACGGAAGTCACAACAAATGAACGAAAATATAAACAAACAACCTACGACACAAAAACTTACAAATCAGTGTATTTAGTGCCAACAATTCTTATAGTTACGCGAAACTAACATATCTCAGTTTACCAAATGAATTTCAACATGGGAGAAGAGAAATCATGTAGCGGAAATCGCATCTGACGGTGACAGTAGGCTGTCTTCACTTCACGGAGTGTTGCGGCCTTCAGTACGGAGGCTGGTTTCATCCAGCTCACCACGCCACTCTGTCCTGGGCATGACGCCTCATCTCTGCGTATGTAATGCAACGTACGTCTATTCACACCCTCTTGCGGTATTCATGCTTTCGACCTCCTCCTTCATCCTGCCCGATCGCGGGCACACACACTCTCACTTCCTTCCATTACCAAACTGAGAACACCGATGCTCCTGAATGCTTTTTATCAACCTTCTTTTTCGTCAAGTTTTGCCATTTTTTTTTTTTTTTTTTTTTTTTGCCCATTTCGTTTCAGCACTGTGTTATTAGTTCCTCGGTATACCCATCCAGTCTTCAAATTGCTTCTGTAGTGCCACTTTTCAAAACTTTCTGCTGTCATCTTGTATGAATAGCTTATTGTCCACGTTTCGCTTGCGAATAAGGCTACACTCCAGACAAGTATCTTCAGAAAAGACTGTCTAACTTTTAAGTTTATGCTACTTCACGCGCTTTTCCGGCTAATGTGTTGAAAATATATTTTTCAAGTTGGCCGCCGGATAGCATGATGCAAGGCGCACAACGTATCGTCGAAACAACTGATCGACATCAACGGGCAGAGGTACTGCTGTCGTCATTGCTGGAGAACTTATCTACTACTTTTAGTGATGCGTCTTGCAACAGTGATGACAGGAACTGCTACCACCTGATGATGTCGAACATTTATTTCGATGAAATACTGTGCGACTTGCAGAATGGCATCCCGTTGCAAACACGAGAAGAATTTGGCAGTTATGTTTATATTTGATGTTAAGGGGAGTTGGGAGTTAGAACGGATACATATACATAGTAGACCCTTTGTGGATCACGTGAAGCTTCTATAGTTTTTCCGTGAGACTTTAATTTTCTCGCTCATGGCTTTCTTTCTTTCATCCGTCAACTTTGTACCGGTATTTTTGGCTCTTGTCTCTGGCTGGACTTCCCACTTGTCTGTTTTGCTTCTGTAGATGTTATGGCCTGCAGTGTCCTGAACGGTGAGTTGAGCATCAGTAAGGTCTTTTACCTTCAAGGTTTTCAGTGTCTGTGAGCATCTGGTGTATGAGTCCATACTCAGGGAGTCTGTGTATGTGTCCATGGAATTTAAGGCGTCTTTTTCTAATGTCAGTAGCAATAGTTGAAATTTCCTCTGTAGTTTGTTGGATTGCAGTCTATATCCAGCTTCTGTTTTTCGTGGTCCAAAGATTTTCCTAATGATCCTCCATTCTTCTTTTTGTAAATTTTGTAGTAGCATCATGTTATGGAGTGACAAGATTTCTGTTGCGTATAGCACCTCGGGTTCACTGACAGTGCTGCAGTGTCTGATTTTTGCATGCATGGACACGCACTTTTTGTTGTAAAGTTGGTGTGGTCGACCGTAGGCTCTCTTTAGTTTCTGTGTTCGAGTTTCTTGAGAATTTTTTTTCTAGTCCAGGGGGTTCCAAAATTTCCCCCAGATATTAAAAATGTGGAACTCTGTTTATCCGTCCACATTTTGTGGTGAGATTCTGTATGTGTAAGAGTGTACATATAAATTCCGTTTTTTAAAAAGAAATTTGCAAGCCAACATCCTCGGCGTATTCCTTGAGTATTTCTATTTGATGTATTGCATTTTGTTCACTGTCTGTCAAAATTGCAAGGTCATCGGCAAAGGCTAGGCGGGTGACTTCAGTTTTCCTTACAATCTTGATTGGTGTCCATAGGCCACGTTTTCCAAGCTCACTCTCCCATTCCCCTATGACTTTGTCCAAAACGATATTGAACAGAATTGGAGATAGTTCGTCTCCTAGTCTTACTCCAGTTCTCAAAACATTCCGAGATTTCCCCCATGAATTTTACTTTAGAGGTTGTGTTGGAGAGTGCCTGCTCAATGAGCTTACGTATTTTCTGGTCAAGTCCGAGTTCTACTAGTGTGTTGACAAGGGATTTACGGTCGACTGAGGCATACGCTTTCTTGAAGTCCACGAATGTACATATGGTGGGCTTATGTCTCATAAGTCTGTATTTCAACATTGTTTTTAGATTAAAAATTTGTTTAGGGAAGGAGCGTCCGGCTCGGAAACTCGCTTGATACTCCCCAATCTTGAGTTCAATTTGTTCCTGTGTTCTTTGCAATAGGCAGGAAGAGAAGATCTTGTAGGTGACTGGTAGAAGTGAAATGCCTCGGTTATTGTTGACATCCGTTCTGTCTCCTTTTTTGTGCAGGGGATGGATAAGTGCATACTTCCAATCGTCAGGTAATCCTTCTGTTGTCCAAATTTCTTTAATAATTTCCGTGAGCTCCTCAAGTGATTTAGGGCCTAAATTTTTCAGTAGTTCTGCTACTATGTTGTCTTCACCAGCCGCTTCGTTGTTTTTGAGATGGTGGGTGTGTTTGAAGATTTCTTGTTTTGAGGGTGGTATTGAGTCTTGGTTGGTGTGTGCGGGTTCAATAGGTGGGAATCTTTCTGTGGGTTATGGACAATTTTGTAAATTGGTGAAGTAAACTGCGAGTTCTTTGCAGCTTTCTTCATTGGTAAGTGCTAATTTTCTATTTTTTTTAAAGCAGAGGTTTTGTGGTGTGTATCCTCGTATCCCATTTGCAAATGTCCTGTAGAAATCTCTTATATTGTAATTCCGAAAGTCACTCTACAGTTGTTCGTTTAGGTACCTTCTCTTGGTTTGTCTGATGGTTCTGGCTGTTTCTTTCCGTACTTTGAAGAAATTTTGTTGTGTTTCTGGCGTTTTATTGCTGCTGTGTTTCTGGAAGGCCAATTTGCTCGTTTTAAGGGCGTTTTCACAGTTGTCGTTCCACCATGCATGTTCTTTTTTTTTTCTCAGCGGTAGTAGTTCCTGTGCTTTACGCATGATCTTGTTTTTGAACTCTTCCTATGTGTTTCGTTCCTGTTTCTCCCATTCGTCCTCTATTTTTGTTTTGTGGAGACTGTTTATGTCGAATATCTGCAGGTGCGATTTCTTGGTATTGTGCTTTCGTGGAGTGAATTTTAATTTGACTCGTGTAAGGTAGTGGTCTGAGTCAATATTGGCACCTCTTCGGATTTGTACATCATGAATTTCTCGTTGCTGCGTGTGGGTAATTGCTATATGGTCAATCTGGAATTCCCCATGTTCTTGAATAGGAGAGCGCCAAGTTTTCTTGTTTTCTGAAGTGCTTTCGTAAGGATGTCGACATTACCTTCAGGTTGAATTGTTGACAAAGATCAACTAGTCACCTTCCATTTCTGTTGGTAAATTTGTGGCCCGCATCTCGTGGTCGTGCGGTAGCGTTCTCGCTTCCCACGCCCGGGTTCCCGGGTTCGATTCCCGGCGGGGTCAGGGATTTTCTCTGCCTCGTGATGGCTGGGTGTTGTGTGCTGTCCTTAGGTTAGTTAGGTTTAAGTAGTTCTAAGTTCTAGGGGACTTATGACCACAGCAGTTGAGTCCCATAGTGCTCAGAGCCATTTGGTAAATTTGTGCGCAGGATATCAGCCTAGTCTTCCTGTGTTCTTTCTCTCTGCCCAGTTGTGCATTAAAGTCACCAAGGAGTAAGATGGTGTCCTTCTTGGGGATCTTCGCCATAATCTCCTCCAGTTGGTTCCTGAAATTCTTCACTTCGGTAGGGTTTTTTTTATTGTCTGTGTTGGTTGGGGCGTGAGCGCTGACAAGTGTATAATTTCTATTGGCGCACTGGATACGTGCTGTCATGAGTCTGTTGTTGACGGGATTGACTTCCTTGACGGAGTTTATGATCTTTTTGTGTGCAAGTATCGCCATTGGCACCTTTGCCAATTAGTCTATCAGTTTTGCTCTTGAATATGCGGTAGTTACCATAGTCTGTGGTATCGTGGTCAGTATATTGTGTTTCCTGAAGTGCTAGTAGAAGGATGTTTTGTCTGTCGAGTTCTGTACTAAGATTGAATAGCTTTCCAGGTTGTATCAGTGTACTGATATTTAGTGTGCCAATGAATGTTGGTAGTTTGCCGGAGAACTTCGATTTTCTCTGAGTTGCCCTGGTCCCCCAGATTCCGAATGGCTGGTTTCCGCCTGTCGACCGGTGGATTGGTTACCATCTGGGGTAATGTTGTTGTTGCTCTCACGAACCATAGTGCTTGTTATTAAATTTTGTCCAGCTCGGCTGGTTGTGTAGAACCATGGATTGTTAATTCCTGGAGCAGTTGCTACAGCCGCACCTAGTGGATGAAAAGTCGCTGGCCAAGTTGTCGGTGGTTTCCACAACAGAAGCCGCTTGGGTTTTAAGAAGAGAATTCTTCCGCCTTCTCTGTTTTTGATATCTTCATCTTCATTCGCCATCAAAGCCGTTGATCCTCTTCACCTGTACCCTGGTAAAGGGCCTCTACAAGATCCTACCAGCCGGGCCAGCTGGACCAGGTTTTTTTTTACTCCACCCCCTCCTCCTTTCTCAACCGGGCTTGGGACCGGCTTTGGCGGAGTTTAATATATATCACTTAGAAACTCACATGGGAAACATTTTATTTTACTTTTTAAATATAATCTACACCGATTGAAAATGTTAAAAATTTTACGTGCATTACTTCAAGATCTAATAAAATCGGTAATATTTTTATATAGAAGGCTGTGGATTGCTGTGTTATAAAGGTTAAATTAAGTGTTTGTGTTGGTAGCACTGTCAAAAACAGTATAGTATCGTTTCATAGTATAAACACGCTTGTATGTCGAAGTGCTAACGTTTCTCTGAGAAAAAGTGATGAATAGATTGATAAATCTCTCAAAAAGTGAAGTATGAAATCAAAACGAAGTGTTTTTAAGAAACGTGGATTTCCTGGTAATAGATTTTCGAATAAAGGGAAACATTGTGTTCAACATGTGGCGCGCGAAGTTACAGACAATGAAATACAGGAAAACTCGGCAGTATCTAGAGAAACACCCATTAGTGCTTCGAAGATTAAAATAAAACGTTGTGATACACAGTTTTCTCAAAACTAAAGTGATGTAAATTGTAGGTTAGGTCATATTCCGATCGATTTACACATCCTAACAAGGATGTTAGGTGAATGTGTGTGTTGCAAAATATGTGGAGGGCCAGTTAGTTTACATGAAGACAGTGAGGTATCAAATGGACTAGCCAGGTAAATGGTTCAGATGGCTCTAAGCATTATTGGACATAGCATCTGAGGTCATCAGTCCCCTAGACTTAGAACTACTTAAACCTAACTAACCTAAGGACATCAAACACACCCATGCCCGAGGCAGGATTCGAACCTGCGACCGTAGCAGCAGCGCGGTTCCAGACTGAAGCGCCTAGAACCTCTCGGCCACATCGGCCGGCGACTAGCCAGGAAATGTATCATTAATTCTGCCAGTTGTAAATATAGTCATTCATTTTGGAATTCTGATAAGTGCAAAGGCAATTATTTGTAAGTAAATGTTAGGTGGTTTTCTGGATCGAGAACTATTGGGAAAGGACACACTGCAGTAGAAACAATGTGTGCCGTGATGAAAATGCCACGCCCACCTTGTAAAATCGACAAGTATGCAGGAGTTATTAGAGCTGCTGTGGAACCTGTTGCATGTGAGTCAATGAAGGTTGCTGCGCACGAGCTGTTGAAATAAATGATGGTATGACTGACATATCAGTAGCTTTTGATGCCACTTGGCAGAAGCGCAGCTACATTTCTAACAATTCTGTTGCTACCGTGACCATATGGATACTCGAAAGGTAATAGATTTCCAGATTTTAACCAAACATTGTTATAAGTGTAAATCAGGGAATGATGAAGGGAATATCTGTGACATAAATTATGAATTAACAAATGGCGACCTCTGCAGCTACTGAAATTTTAAGTCGATCTGTAAACGAAAGAAGATTCTCACAAAACTGGAATGTGTTGTTCATGTCCAGAAGAGGATGGGCACCAGGATGAGGAAGTTGAAACAAAGTTTTAGAGAAAAGAAACTTCCTGATGGTAAAACCATAAGAGGCAGGCTGACACACAAAATTATTGTTGAACTACATCCGTATTATGGGATGACCATTAGAAATGATATTGAGGATTTGTTGAAAATGAAGCAGGCGGTATAGGCTACCTTCTTCCACAGACCGCCAACTGATGAAAAACCAGTATACCACCTTTGCCCTCCTGGACCTGATTCATGGTGCAATTACCACAATGTCCAGTACTCAAAAAAAAAAAAAAAAAAAAAAAAAAAAAAAAAAAAAAAAAAAAAAAAAAAGGTTTGTCCGCAGCTCGTGGTCGTGCGGTAGCGTTCTCGCTTCCCGCGCCCGGGATCTCGGGTTCGATTCCCGGCGGGGTCGGGGATTTTCTCAGCCTCGTGATGACTGGGTGTTGTGTGATGTCCTTAGGTTAGTTAGAATTAAGTAGTTCTAAGTTCTAGGGGACTGATGACCATAGATGTTAAGTCCCATAGTGCTCAGAGCCATTTGAACCATTTTAAAAAATGTTTTTGTTGGAATGAAGACACTAAAGTGGGGGTCAGCTATTGCCTTTAATGATGGCACCATTGGTAGGGTGAAAGTGCTACAGCATATGGGAATTAATGCTGGAGGAAACTGGATCAGAGAACTTGAACGGATGGACAAGGTTCGCGTTGATAAATCAGAGTATGCAGCACCGTGAGCCATTATGAAGTCCAGAAAGAAGGAAAGAAGAAAATCTTGGAAAAAGATTAAGAGGATGATATACAGAATGGTGCAGGGTGCTCCTGAGTGATTAAAAATAAAAAATAAGCATATATTAAGTTAGTTACAGTCTTCTGAAACTGTGGAAGTCGTTCATGAAAATTTACATTTTTTGTTGCATTTTTCTCTAAATCTCAGAAACCACTTGGAGTAGAGTATTTAAATTTTCAGGGAGTAATAATATACATATCTTGAGTCTACTGAACCAAAAGAAGAACATAATGTTATGTATAATGAAAATTATTTAGGATAACATACAAAAAAGTACACAAAATTTTAACTGCGTAATTAAAAAACTGTATTTCCAAAAGCAGTGGCTGAAATGCAATTATTGCAATTCAGTAGTCTCAGAACATACAGTTTAATGTCCTGTAAAAGTTTCATGTCAAGGGCTACAGTGGTTCTTGAAATACAGGGTAGCCAAGTCACTAAATTTAACAGTGTCGGGATAGAGCGTTCCAACTCCCCTTAACAGATTTCTCTTTCTCGGAAATGCTTTTCATTCTATAGCGACCTGGGATGAGTAGGGACACTGTTGTGTAAAAGTGGATTGGTGGGTTGTGGAGGCAGTGGCGTTATAAATGGGTGGCCAACAAACTCCACTGCAAGATTAACTTGATCTACAATGCTGAAGTGCTGTGACGCACATGTATTCATCCTCTGCAGGCACGTGTCTACCCATGGTGCCATTGACGTCGGAAGGTAGTGGTGGACGGACGGCCATTTTATGTAAGCGTCCTGCTCTGCTGACAACCCTTATCCAACTCAGTAGTGCCAGCCTGAATTAGCACTATGTGGCTCTGAGTGAGCAATGCCTGGAAAGCGAATAGTTGCTGGAGTCTTGTAAGCGTCCAGTGGTGCCTGGTTAGAAGCCCACTGTCGCGAGGATGGATGTTGGAAGTACTGCTCTGGCTGCGATCTGCTGCCCTTCAACGCAGGAGTTCGGTTTGCTACCTGTGGACTACTCATTCGTCATGCCGTCCTAAGTCTACAGGTGTGGACTTAACACCGTGAAATGGTCCAGCGGAGATGGCTACCCAGGATGGCGTCGGCAGCTGGCTCACCCATGAAGAGATGGAGACAGGCACCGATCTGATATCGAGGAGGGCGCTGCCAGAATGTGCTTAACTCAGAGGGTATTTACAGCGAGTAACAGCACGTTTTCTGTGTCTATACATTGCTTCTAGGCACGTAATGATCAACACCTTCATGTCTCAGCAGCCTGGAAATACTTCACAGACCAGTTCGTAGTTGCATGGCCTTTCTGCAATATCACCACGATTACGTGGCTACCCCTGGCCGCGTTGTGCTTTTCTAACAGGCTCGTTTGTGAAATTACGTATTAGTAGCGCCTCTACATCTGCTTGCGCGCCTCACATAGGCTGCAATGGAGCTGCTTCTCACCCAGTAACGCCAAAAATTAGAGACGGCGATACACTTCTACTGCCAAACCATATTTTATAACCACTGTACATCTGCATTCAACAATACTTTTCTTTCTGCATACATAGCTCATCTAGTACTTTTAGTGAGTTTATTCTTAACCTTAGCATCACTTTATTTAATTCGATTACATTCAGTTGCCCTTGGTTTATATTTATTGATGCCCATTTCACATCATTTTTTTCAAGCCGTTATCCATTTTTTTGAACTGCTGTTCCATGTCCGTTTGCCGTCGGTGAGAGAATTACAATGCCATCAGCAAACCTCAAAATATTTATTTCTTCTCCCTGTTCTTTAATTATTTCCCAAATTTCTCTTTGGTTTCGAACTCAACTTGTTCAAAGTACATATTGAATAGCATTGGTGACAGGTTTGTCCTATTCTGATCTGAACCGCTCCGTCCCGGCCATGTCCTTCAGGTGTTATGACTACTGTCTGAGTCCTGTATAATTTGTTGACAATGTTTCACTCCATGTATTTTATCTTTGCTACCTTCAAAATTTCAAACAGTGTAGTCCTCTCATCTTTGTCAAGACTTTCTCTGAACACAAAAATGCTAGAAACATAGGTTTGCCTTTCTTAAACCTATCTTCTAACGTAAGTCGTAGGTCAGTACGGTCTTGTGTGTTTCTACATTTCTCTGGAATCTAGAATGGTCTTAACCGATACTGGCTTCTACCAATATTTCCATACTTCTATAAATAATCGGTGTTAGCATCTTCCAGCAACGACTTACTAAGCTGATTGTTTAATAATCAAACCTGTGAAGCACTTGCCAGTTTTTGAATTTAAATTATTAGCCTACATCCTTCTTTAGGAATACTTTTGTCATGCCTAGTTGCCCCAAGGATCTCAGTAATTCTGAGAGAATATTGTCTATCAACGTCTTTCAGAGTTCCGTCAAATTCTGCTCGCCGTATTATTTCTCCTGCTTCATCATCATCTGCTTTCTCTAAACTTTCTGGAATGTCTTCTTCAAGTTTTTTTCCCCTCTGCAGCCCTTCTGTAGAGGGTGTTAGGGACATGAGTTCAGAGGTTAGGATCATTGGTACCTTGATTTGTAGCAACTTTAGAGTGTTAGTTGTACTTTCGCTGCATCTAACAGTCTTCCACCAAACACATAACACGATTTATTACCTGCTGCCAAGAAGAAAATATACATTAATAGCTTGCTTGTGCCGTGCATACTTGGTGATACTAACCAAACTAAATACGCACTGCTCATAATAGCTACAATTTTTAGTCTACAACACTGACGTAATATTGTTTACTACACTGTCGTCAGTCATCAATAGGAATATATGAACTTACACACCTAAGACCCAATATTATCCTTCCACTTATCAGCCTGTCGTTCTTTGCTTACTGTCAACGTTCTTGATATTCATACAAGTGCTTTATTTTTCTCCAAAAGTTTATTTAATTTTCTTTCAGGGGTCATCTATTTTTTCCCTAATCATTCATGCTTGTACAGTATAGCATTTTTCGTCCAGCGACTCCTGCTTTGCCAGTCTGCACTTCCTGTCAATCTCATTTTCCCTTTTCATTTTCTCTTTTCCCCGCTTCGGTCGTTGCATTCTTTATACAGACTCCTTTCTTAAGTTACATTCATTATCACGTGCACTGTCCAAGTATTTATACTTGATCTCTTTCTTCTTGAACCGAAAATGACGTCACCATCAGGCTATCCTGCTGCTTCCAGTCAGTGTGAAAGATACAGAATAGGGCCCCTGGCAGCCAAATCGCCCTGCACGTCATCCAAGTTAGGCACCACCCGAAGATCTCTGAAGTGCTTCGCCTGGCATTTCGTTTAGCAACTGATAATCAGTCTGCAGGTAATTAACACTTTTAAATAACAGAATGACAGCCTGCTATTGAGAAATGGTTTTATATGAAATGCAAGTAAATTGACCGTTTAGTTTTTCTAATGCTAATAACAGGAGTTTATCATGTTGATTTTGATGCGTTACTTCCAAACACAGCAGCCAATCTGGAGAAGGATCTTTCTCTTTCTCACGGTACACGTACCGAATAAACTATCTGTCACCGTTAACTCCCATCACATTACGTCATCTTCCCACTGCTGCCTTGTCAACTGTTCTATGAAAGCTTCTCGTAGCTGTATAAGATGGCTGTAAAGCCAGAAATATTACAACCTTTCCCCCATCCTTCAGTAATCGAAGAGTATGATCCGCTTCTAAAGCAGCCGTAGTCCACGGGACATTAAATGGCATTGTGCCTTACCCGTTCTCTCCTTGCCCTTTAGGGCGACAGAACAAACTAACAGTAATGGACAAATGGACGATGACTACAGAGAGTTTAAAATTAGTTGCTACTTCATAGACAGTGCAGTGCGGAACGAGCGGAGGGAAGCGTAGTTGCCAGCTTGTGCTGAGGACGTCAGAAGGTGACCGCTGTACAGGATGTTTCAAAAAGGACTTTACAACTTTAAAAATTCATATAAATTAATTCATAGTACCTCCAGAGGTGATTGTAGTGTCAATTTCTACTGGCAGCGTAGATTGCTAATGAACGTTTTTTGTGTATTGAGCAAGAAAAAAGTGCACGGCCCCTTTTTCTTCGATGAGAGAACCATCAACGGGATAATGTGCCTGGATATGTTACAGCAAATTTTGATACCATACGTCGATGAGGATGATCCAAAACGAAATGTTTACTTCATGCAAGATGGCACACCACCCCACTACCTGGCTGCCGTCCAGGATTTTCTCAGTGACCGCTTTCCAACTCAATGGATTGGCCGTGACTCGCCAATTGTATGGCCTGCACGTTCCCCAGACCTGACACCACTCCAGTTTTTTTTATGGGGATTCATCAAGGATATCGTGTTTGTACCTCCTGTGCCGGCTTCTCTAAGAATTTACGCCGCCACTGACCTAGTTACACCTGCAATACTACAGCGAGTTTGACAAGAAATTGACTTCTGATGGGATGCGTGCAGGATAACCACATAACCATATAAAACATCTTTAGTTTAAGATAACAAACCTCGATGTGTTTCCCTGCAAAATAACACTAAAACCAGCACTGTATCATATTTCAATAAATTTATACGAATTTTTGAAGTTGTAAAGTTTTTTTTGGAACACCCTGTATAATGCCAAGCCTTCCTTCCAGGCTAGCCTGATGTGAAATTCGCGTCAGCCAGCCGATCTAAAAATGGTTCACATGGCTCTGAGCACTATCCAACTTAACGTCTGAGGTCATCAGTCGCCTAGAGCTTAGAACTACTTAAGCCTAACTAACCTAAGGACATCACACACATCCATGCCCGAGGCAGGACTCGAACCTGCGACCGTAGCGGTCTCTCTGCTCTAGACTGTAGCGTCTAGAATCGCACGGCCACTCCGGCCGGCCCAGCCGATCTGCATTCTTTCTTCCTTTAAAGAAATTATTCAGTAATAAACTCTGATTCTCATACATCTTATAACTTACATCGCCAGCTTCATGATGAACTGCCTATTATATCGCTAAGGGTCATAGTTGTTGAGACATTTCGATGTCAGGTACAACTACCTCAAGAAATTCGTAAATTGTGCAGTGAAAAATAAGAGAAGGGCATAATTAATATGTGGAACTTCCATAACTACCGTGGTAATCGAACAGCTATAGCTCTCTTTTCTTCTTTTCTTGAATGAAATGATGTAATTCTCAAGGACGATCGATAGCTGGTGAAACGAGAATTGCTGTGGGTTTTGCAACAACATAAACGAAGAAGTTACACATTTATTTTTATACCGATAATGGGTTTTTTCATGAACTACTGACTTGTCTTGCCCTCTGTTGCTAGTTTAATGTTGTAATCTTTCGGGATTCTGGAGCAATTTGTTTTTCATCTGCATTTAAATGTTAGTGACACATTGCTGTGTTTTGACAGAAGGAGCAATTTTATCGTGACAGCAAGAGAAGTTACGTGTTACTCAATACTCGTTACAGTCCTTCACGAACCTCTCCTCAACTACCTTCTTAGTAAGCTTACAACTAGCCGGCCTTTGTTGCCGAGCGGTTCTAGGCGCTTCAGTCTG
The DNA here is from genome assembly GCF_023864345.2 of Schistocerca serialis cubense. NCBI lineage: Eukaryota > Metazoa > Arthropoda > Insecta > Orthoptera > Acrididae > Schistocerca > Schistocerca serialis. The sequence goes on from NC_064642.1 coordinate 738,871,334, forward strand.
GAACTGCGCGACCGCTACGGTTGCAGGTTCTAATCCTGCCTCGGGCATGGATGTGTGTGATGTCCTTAGGTTAGCTAGGATTGAGTAGTTCTAAGTTCTAGGGGACTGATGACCTCAGATGTAAGGCCCATAGCGCTCGGAGCCATTTGAACCATAAGCTTACAACTCGAGACCAGTCTTGTGATGTAACACTTGCAATGGCTTCTTTTGTCAGCATTTCAACCTTACTGAGCGTAAATTTTTTGTTGCTTTTTATCACGTTACTGTTCATGTAGGTCCATATATTATTAGTCGGATTTAAATGACCATGATACGCAGGAAGCCTGATTCCACTTTGCCCTTTAGCGTAATCTAGTTCGTCGACCTGATAGCTTGGACTGTTTGGCTTTATTCAGTGGAACATTTCTTTCCACCCTGAGCAAAATATCCACTTTCCTCCGCTGCATTGTTTGATCTTTATCCATCTCAACAAAGTGGAATGTAAATTGTCCATTACTACTGTCGAATTCACAGGGATATATTGCAGCAGAACATAACTTAACAACCGGTGAACGTGTTCTTGTGCGACAGCTTCTAATGTGATCATCGTGTTCAGAAGTGTCGCACAGTTGTTATTAATCCAACGCCAACACAAAACACTCTTTCACAACATCTGACGGCCGCAGAGCATTCAGTACCAGAAAATACTACTTTACAGCGAGATCTAACGAACGCAGATATGAGTCTAGTGCGCGACACATCTACATCAACATCTACATTTATACTCCGCAAGCCACCCAACGGTGTGTGGCGGAGGACACTTTACGTGCCACTGTCATTACCTCCCTTTCCTGTTCCAGTCGCATATCGTTCGCGGGAAGAACGACTGCCGGAAAGCCTCCGTGAGCGCTCGAATCTCGCTCATTTTAGATTCGTGATCTCCTCGGGAGGTATAAGTAGGGGGAACCAATATATTCGATACCTCATCCAGAAACGCACCCTCTCGAAACCTGGACAGCAAGCTATACCGCGATGCAGAGCTAGAGCGCCTGTCTTGCAGAGTCTGCCACTTTGCTAAACATCTCCGTAACGCTATCACGCTCACCAAATAACCCTGTGACGAAACGCGCCGCTCTTCTTTTGATCTTCTCTATCTCCTCCGTCAACCCGATCTGGTACGGATCCCACACTGATGAGCAATACTCAAGCATAGGTCGAACGAGTGTTTCGTAAGCCACCTCCATTGTTGATGGACTACATTTTCTAAGGACTCTCCCAGTGAATCTCAACCTGGTACCCGCCTTACCAACAATTAATTTTATATGATCATTCCACTTCAAATCGTTCTGCACGCATACTCCCAAATATTTTATCATACAATAAAAGATCCTTTTTTCTATGCATTCGCAATACATTACATTTGTCAATGTTAAGGGTTAGTTGCCACTCCCTGCACCAAGTGCCTATCCGTTGCAGATGTTCCTGCATTTCGCTACAATTTTCTAATGCTGCAACTTCTCTGTATACTACAGACTACAGAACTACGTGGTTCTGTTTATCCAGTGCGTGGCAACAGGGACAATTATCCAACCGAGCAGCTGACAGCGCGTTGGGGAAAACAGCCTCGTCATTACTGTTAACTGGCCAACGGCGTCGTGTCCCTTCCCGTGAGCCAAACGTCAAAAGTCGCAACTAATTTAAAACGCACTATAGGGTGTCAGTGTCTTTGTACGTCCCACGTGTCACTCCCATATTGGCGAACGGAAGGAGACTATCAGTTGGTGGTTTCGTCAGGGTACAGATTCCTAACGCTCGCCATCGCACCCGTGTTTACCACCGCAGTGCCGCGGTACCACCACACAAGCTACACTCGAAAAGCCATTGACGGATAGGGTGCTCCAGGTTGCCAGGGGAGACGGCGCGGCGGCAGATGTGTTGCGGGTGGCGGCGCGGCAGGGCAGGGGCAGGTGTCTGAGAGCAGCGGCGCGCTTCCGGCCGCGCGGAGTGTTTGTACAAACGGCGCGAGTAGCGAGTCGCGTCCCGCAGGCGACATTAAGACCCGCCGCCTCCCGGCCGAGCCAGTCAATACTTCAGCGCCGCGCGCCGCCGCCTAATGGAAGAACTGTGTCGAACCGTGGAATCACCTTTGGGGCTGCCCTCCGCAGCCCGTTCCGCGCCTTGTATTTTGTAGCTTCTCCCTCACCCCTCACCCCCACCCCACGACCCGCTCAGCCGCGCTCCTCCTCTTCACACGTTCGCACCCTCCCACTTACTGAGCTGCCCCGCCTCCCGATGCAGGCGGGACACGTCTGCTCGGCTTCCTCCGGCACCTCTGGCGACACTGCACCGGTGCCGATCTCGGCGGGCCGCGAGAGGAAAATTGAGTCACAGAGAGTGCTTGTGGGAAATGTACAGTCGGTACCGGCCGCGGCCGATAGCGGCGAACCCGCCTGCCTGATCTCCCTCTCCCCGTCTATGAGAATCGTACTTTACGGCGCGCTGTCTCCGCGGATGAACCCGCCCTCTTAGGTGCGAGAATACATTGTCCTCCCAGCTCTGCCACGGCTCCCGAGGGTGCCTCACTGCGACCCTAGTTCCCTGGAACCGTGTAGACTGCTCGCATACGGGCGTGTGTCGACTTCAGATTTGAGTCGACACTCGGGTCGAAAGGTTTGAAATTTTTTCTGGCGCATCGCTCCTACAGGATACCTCACTTCCGAATTCACCGTATCTGCATCATACTCTGCAAGCCACATAATGGTGGGTGACGAAGGGCACTTTTTGTACCACTAATTAATCCCTCCAACCCTGTTCCACTCGCAAACAGCGCGTGGGAGAAATGATTATCGGTAAGCCTTTGTATTGGCACTAATTTCTCGAGTTTTCTCCTCTTGGTCATTACGCGAAACGTATGTAGGGGAAAGTAATATTATGTTCTACTCTTCCCGGAAGACCTCTCTCGAAAAGAAAATGTTCAAATGTGTGTGAAATCTTATGGGACTTAACTGCTAAGTTCATCAGTCCCTAAGCTTACAGACTACCTAACCTAAATTATCCTAAGGACAAACACACACACCCATGCCCGAGGAAGGACTCAAACCTCTGCCGGGACCAGCCGCACACTACACGACTGTAGCGCCTTAGACCGCTCGGCTGATCCCGCGCGGCGCTCTCTCGAAGTTTCAGTAGTAACTCTCTCCGCGATGTACAACGCCTCTCTTGTAACGTCTGCCAGTGGAGATTGTTGAGCATCTCCGTAACGTTCTCACTCCAGCTAAACGACCCCGTGACGAAACATGCCGCTCTTCGTTGGATGTTCTCTATCTCTTCTATCAGTCCTATCTGGTAAGGATCCCAGATAAATGACCAGTACTCAAGAATGGGTGTAGTAAACGACTTATAAGCCACATTCTTCGTGGATGAGTCACATTTTCTTAACATTCTTCGTATGAATGTGACTGTGGAATCTGCTTTTCCTGCTATTTGTTTTATATGGTGATTCCACTTAAGGTCACTCCGAATACTTAATCCTAGATATTTTACTGCAGATACTGTTTCCAGAGGCTTGTCATCAATAGTGTAGTTGTACACTAGTGGATTTCTTTTCCTTTGTATGTGCAGTATGTTACATTTATTTACGTCCAGGGTCAGCTGTCAGAGCCTGCAGCATTCATGAATTCTCTGGAGGTCATTCTGCAAATCGTTACTACCTCCTGGTGTACCTACTTTGATGTGGACAACAGTGTCATCTGCGAACACACTTAGAGAGCATCCGACACTTTCTACCAGATCATTTATATATAATGTAAACAGTAAAACGGTAACCCCTCCCCCATCACGCTTCTTTCGTGTACATCGGAAATTATCTTTACATCTATGGATTTCGTTCTGTTAAGAGCGACGTGCTGAGTTCTTCGTGCAAGGAAGTCTTAAATCCAGTCCCAAATCTGCTCCGATAGTCGATAAGCTCGTATTTTTTCAGTAAACGGCAGTGCGGGACGATGTAAAATGCCTTCCTGAAGTCAAGGAACACGGCATCAGCCTGATAGCCATCGTCTCTGGTCTGTAGGAACAGAGCGAGCTGAGTTTCGCAGTGTCTCTGTTTGGGGAATCAATATTGATGTTTTTGGGGAGCTTTTCCTTATACAAGAAGGTCATAATTCTTGAGCACAAAAGATGTTCCATAATTCTACAACAGATCGACTTCAACGATATAGGTCGAAAATTGTGTGCTTATGTCCTACGACTCTTCTTAAGAACAGGAATGACCTGAGCTTTCATCCTGTCGTTAGGTACCCTTCGTTACTCAAGCGATTTGCAATAAATTACAGCTAGAAGTGGAGCTTTTCGCATAATCTTTGCAATATCATATAGGTATCTCATCTGGTCGTGACGCATTTCCTCTACTGAGCGGTTAGAACTGTTTTTGTATTCTGTGGATGACGAGATCAGATATCGTCATTAGCAACAACGCCTGCCACCCGAGCCAACAAAAAATTAGCATCTTCACGTCAGTTGCGAACCAGATCATCAGCATCGCCTTAACGGAAACAGAGAACAGATTAGTACACTGGACCCGCTTTCGGGACGAAGACGATTCAGATCTCCGTCCAGCCATCGTGATTTTTATTTCCTGTGGTTTCTGTGTACCGCTCCAGGCAAAAGTGCGCGACGGTCCCTTCGAAAATGTCACGGCCGATTTCCTTCACCATCGCTTTGTAAACCGAGCCTGTGCTCCGTCTCTACTGATCGCGCTGTCTACGGGATTTTATACTCCTTCCTTCATACACAAAAGCAGAGACATACACCGTCCGTCCATAAAGTTCCAAGACTGATATCATTCCTGTCGTGTAAGCAACGGCAGCTCAGTAACTACAGTGGCAGCTTCAACTGACAATTCTAAACAACAGAGGTGCATGCAACAGATTTATTGTGAGCAGACAGTATTAAGAAGTGGAGGTATGGCCGTAGTGCGTCAGCCTTAATGTGTTACAAGTCACAATTCAGAAACGTCTCTCCATCAAGTGTTCGCGACGTTCATGAGAACGTTCTGAAGAAGAGAAACTTGTGTGCGAAGTTTGTCCCGCACACCGTGATTCCCCGACAAAAACGACGACGCCTGGACGCGTGCTGCTACTTGATTGAAATTAAACCACGGGCAAATCATTTCTGAATAAATTCCTCAAGGGTGATAAGATTTGCTCTTATCCATAAGAACCTGCCAAAAATTGCTTTGACGACTTGATCGACATTCAGGCCAACATGACGTGCGAGTTGAACAACGTAACGGAGAAGGACATTTCGGACAGTTTCACATAGTTGTATGGACGTTTTGTGTGATCTACTAAAGTGTCGAGAGAGTGCGTACAACAACTGAAGCAATTAAACCACTGAACTGATCGCATGTTGTTCAATAAATATGCTTAAATTTATAGCCCAAAATAATGGATGGAATCCCTCTCTCATAAATACTCTCCTTGAATAATTCGAGAGTAAACTCAGGAAACGACCATTAGCATTGCAGGCTAAAATGAAATGCCAAAATTTGTGAGACTTTCGATCCACGACAAAGTGTCACACAAAACTGCAAACCTTTTCCGATCACACAATGTAAAAATATCCTTCCATACAAACTTTAAACTACAATGCAAATTATTCACACAGTAAATTTGGAGGATGGAACCAATATCCGGCGTATAAAAACTAGAGTTTGATTCGGTACTCGAATCGAAAAATTTGAAATTTTTTCTGGAGCGTATTTGTTTGTACAACGAGGGAGAAACTTTGCAGCCGCTCCAAAGAACCTATTGTTGTGTACATAGTTCCGCGTAGTCAGCGCGTACACAACTTTCCCAACGTAACGTAACGGAGAAGGACATTTCGGACAGTTTCACATAGTTGTATGGACGTTTTGTGTGATCTACTAAAGTGTCGAGAGAGTGCGTACAACAACTGAAGCAATTAAACCACTGAACTGATCGCATGTTGTTCAATAAATATGCTTAAATTTATAGCCCAAAATAATGGATGGAATCCCTCTCTCATAAATACTCTCCTTGAATAATTCGAGAGTAAACTCAGGAAACGACCATTAGCATTGCAGGCTAAAATGAAATGCCAAAATTTGTGAGACTTTCGATCCACGACAAAGTGTCACACAAAACTGCAAACCTTTTCCGATCACACAATGTAAAAATATCCTTCCATACAAACTTTAAACTACAATGCAAATTATTCACACAGTAAATTTGGAGGATGGAACCAATATCCGGCGTATAAAAACTAGAGTTTGATTCGGTACTCGAATCGAAAAATTTGAAATTTTTTCTGGAGCGTATTTGTTTGTACAACGAGGGAGAAACTTTGCAGCCGCTCCAAAGAACCTATTGTTGTGTACATAGTTCCGCGTAGTCAGCGCGTACACAACTTTCCCAATAGAGCGCGCCCCGCTAAGCACAACAACGCAAGCGCAGCGCTCGTCCGTCTCCGCACTACGAGATGGCGCTGTCATAGAGACGGACCAAATTCTGGTTCCGCCGATCCGCGTATTAATATGTCACGCAGCCGATGAGATTGCTGCTAATGTAGGACCTTTTCTCCTCGCGGATCACACTCGCGCAGTGATACCTGAACGCTCGAGGTATTATAACGAGTGTACAGACTTCCGATTAGTCAGTCTGCATTAGTCTGTAGTCAAGTTTCAGTCTGCGCCTAATAAGATTATCATATTCCTGTACATAGCCATGAAGGGAAACGTATAGACACTTTGTCAAGTATCAAGACCAAAGGAACTTCAGATTGTCAATTATAAACAGCCTCCAGAATCAAGTTACGTAATGTCTATGATTTTTGTTATTTTAATAAACATGTGTGAAAATTAATCAAGTTCTGTTTAAAGTTGGTCACCGTCAATCTGCTACTCTAAGCGTGCAAGTGGCATTTCTATCGTCTGACCTAACGGCAGAAGATAAACACGCCACGATAAGACCACGTGACATATTGCTGACACTCGCCTACTTCGTTAGAGCAACAAGTCAAATAATCTGATGGTGTGTGTACCGAAGGTCATACAGTACGCACACCACACCTATGCATACCGAGAAGCTCAAAAATAAGTAGAGGTTTCCATCACACATTGTCCATCATGAACGCTCTGTCAGTCATAACAATGACAGTTATTCTATGCTGCACAATGTAGACAAAGAGTTGCGGATGTACATGCGCAAAACAAAGTCATCTCAGGAAATCGTTACAGAACAAACTAAATCATCACAGAACTTCTTCTTCCAATATTTCCAGGACATTCTGGCACCAAATCACCTCTAAAAAAGACAACAGTAGCATATATTCATTCTGCTGCATACATCAATATCCCATTATTCATAACTGTGACATTCTGTTTATTCACTCTAACTGTTTTGCTCTTTATTATCTGTACTGCCATGGATCTAAAGAGGAAATCTCTGTCACATAATAATGCGTTCACTCATTCATTGTGTAGTAAATATTTCACACTATTTGTTAATCTTCTGTGTAACTTTTTGATCCAAATTACATGTGTATTGTTATACTGTCAAGGTATGAGCACACTTGCAGCTTGAAATGTTCGCTTACATCCATCATCTATGATTGTAAACATCCGTTTTGTTATAACTAGCATAATCATACTTTTTCCGTGCGAATGGTGGCAAGAGTTTGTGATGGTAACAAGGCTGGCGCCACTCTGGTCTTCTTAGACGAATGATTAGAATGATTAAAAATCGAAATTGCGTCTGGCCTTCGGCTGAAATTGGAAAGTAGTGATGGTCTTGTGATGCGATCTTTGTCCTGACTGACAAGCAAGACCATACGTGTGATCGCTGATCTTTTCCTTCACAGCTAGTTAAGCTGCGCTCTTACGGTCATTCCTAACCACACCCTCAAAATCGCAACATATTCCAAATAAACAGCAAATATTGGTGACAACTAAAACTATAAACATGATTAGATCTCATTTTACTCGCAGCAATTTAAGCTGTACTTTTGGGTTTCTACCTAATTACACCATTAGAAATAAAGAGCCAAATATCTGTGACAGAAAAGGATACAAGGATACACACACTGAAGCGCCAAAGAAACTGGTATAGGCATGCGTATTCAAATACAGAGATACGTAAAAAGGCAGAATACGGCGCTGCAGTCGGCAACACCTATGTAAGGCAACAAGTATCTGGGGCAGTTGTCAGATCGGTTACTGCTGCTACAATAGCAGCTTATGAAGATTTAAGTGAGTTTGACCGTGGTGTTATAGCCGCCGCACGAGCGATGCGACACAGCATTTACGAGGTAGCGATAAAGTGGAAATTTTCCAATACGACCATTTCACTAGTGTACTGTGAATATCAAGAATCTGGCAAAACATCAAATCTCCGGTATTACTGTGACCAGAAAAATATCTTGCAAGAACGGAACCAATTGCTGAAGATTTCAATGCTAGTCCATCAACAAGTTTCAAATTGCATCGAGCGGATGGACCTGTAGGTGTATGGAGACAACCTCATGCCTCCATTGACACTGCATGCCAGCAGGGAATGTTCAAGCTGGTGCAAGCTCTGAAATGGTGTGGATCGTGTGCAGTTGGAGTAATATGGGACCCCTGATACATCTAGATACGACTCCGACAGGTGACACTTGCGTAAGCATCCTGTCTGATCACTTGCATCCATTCATGTCCATTGTACATTCTGACGGGCAATTCCAGCAGGACATTGCGACACCCCACACGTCCAGAATTACTACAGAGTGGATCCAGCAACACTCTTCTGAGGTGAAACACTTCCGCTGGCCACCAAACTCCCCAGACATGAACATTATTGAGCATATATGGGATACCTTGCAACGAGGTTCAGAAGAGATCTCCACCCCCTCGTACTCTTAAGGATTTGTGGTCAGCACAGCAGGATTCAAGGTGTCATTTCCCTCCAGCACTACTTCAGACATTAATCGAGTCCATGCCACGTCGTGATGGGGCGCTTCTGCATGCTCGTGGGGGCAGATGTACCAGTTTCTTTTGCTCTTCAGTGTGCATCACTGCCGCTCTTTCTACTGTACTCTTGGATAACCATACCCACGGAAATAGCGACATATTCGGAAAAACAGTCAAATATTTGCAACAAGAACAAAAATAAATGTTATTACTGGTTGTTCCACTTGCAGCAGTATTATTTCATTTTTTAATCAGGCCAAAGTAACAAATTGGAAAGAACTCATTACTGGCAGAGCGCTGTTATATATAAATAACATCGAACAATGCAGGACGTACTTCTGTTACATGCATAAGAAATTCCTAGAATGTGTTAGAAACACGAAGATGAAATAAAATTTTGCGTGTAGCTCAATCCGAAACTATTTGCATCGTCTCTTCAAGGGCACACCCCTGTCCACAAGACTACTGGAATCAGAAGCAGAAAAAAGCTATATGACTCTTTCTTAGGCCTTTTAGGACGATGTGTCATTTATTGACATTTAATTACAACGAATCGCAACTATAGTGATAAATCTTCATTGCGCCTTTGCCTTAAAACGGCATACTGTCATAAGACAATTTACAATAATTAAACAACAGAGATGTAATGAACCCTATATAGCGGCCAGAGCAGCGAGCGACGGGCGTCACATGAGTGTTTACCCATCTGAGTCATATACCAGCCACACTAACGAATTTTGGTCACTGTTCCCTGACACTCAAACTTCCATATGTCAAACAGTCAGATCAGTATTAAACGTGTCATATCGATAAAGTATCAACCAAAATACCGATATAATTTGTGCTATGTGCTGTCGACCAAGTAATGAAGTACCACATGAATTACAGAGTACAGAAAAAGCACAACCGCGAGCATATGTATTGTGGAGCTCCAGTGTGGAAGTCGTTAGAGCGTTAGTTTGTATCTACCAAGGGTCCTGGGTTTGAGCACTGGTCATTCCAGTTTAGCACTGTGGTACGTGTGAAACTGTTATATGGGATACCATGTTCCTTAGAGATTTTAGATGTACAGCGGTACTGCCATGTTTTGTTTACAGTTTTCTTCAGTTCGCACACTGGTTTGATGCAGCTCTCCATGCTATTCTACCCCGTGCGAGCCTCTTCACCTCGGATTAACTACTGTAACCTGCATCCTTCTGAATCTGATTTCTTTATTCATCTCTTGGTCTCCCTCTAAGATTTTTACCCCGCTAGACTTCAATCCACTTGGCGTCGCAGAATGTTATCATATCAACCGATCCCTGTTTTTGGTCGACTTGTGGCACAAATTTCTTGTCTCCCCAATTGTACTCTGCATCTCCTCAGTACTTACATGATCGGCTCATCTAATCTTCAACATCCTTCTGTAGCACATTTGGAAAGCTTCTGTCCCCTTATTGTCCAAACTGTTTATCGTCCATGTTTCACTTCCGTAGATGGCTACACTCCAGACAAATACCTTCAGAAAATACTTCCTAACACATTAAATTTATATTCGACGTTAACAAATTTCTCTTCTTCAGAAATTCTTTTGTTGCCATTGCCAGTTTGCATTTTATATCCTCTCTACTTTGGCCAACATCAGCTAATTTGCTGCCCAAATAGCAAAGCTCATCTACTACTTTAGTGTCTCGTTTCCTAATCTAATTCCCTTAGCATCTCCTGACTACATTCCATTATCCTTGTTTTGCTTTTGTTGATGCTCATCTTACACCATCAAGTGACTGCCATCTGACAGTGAAGTATTAATTTTATTACTATTATTATTGTTTTATTGTTATTACTATTAATACTTCCGAAAGCCTTATTCAATTATTTCTTTATTCTTCTATTTCTCTTATTTGTGTTTATTCTGTGAAACTAGAAATGTACTTCAAAGGTTTGCTACTTTCAAGTAAAAGAAGCGAAAGTGGGCTGCCTAAAGAACATTGCTACAAACTCCGAACAGTCCATTTACATGTCAGGAACATGTTGTCCCATATTATAGTTTCACACGCACTACAGTAAAAAAACTGGCAATACCACATCTACAACCGGCATACATTGCACGATAAACTGACACTACATCAACTTCTCCACGGAGCCGTACACGACAAACACTCAGAATTACGTTTTTGTTTTACTCTGTAGGTCATGTGTTTCCTATTACTTACCGTTTACGCACGCCGGAAATTTGTGGTAAGTTCTATCGGTCCCATATGCTTACACACTACTTAATCTAACTTAAACTAACTTACGTTAAGGACAACACACACACACACACACACACACACCCATGCCCAAGGGAGGACTCGAACCTCCGACGGAGGGATCCGCGCGAACCGTGGCAAGGCGCCCTAGAGCGCACGGCTACCCCGCGCGGCGTTTACACACGTTCTCCTGAACGACAGCACGTAGACCAAACTACACTGAGGAGCCAAACAATTTGGTACAGGCATGTGTTTTCAAATACAGAGATATGTAAACAGGCAGGACACGGCATTGTGGTCGGCAACGCCAGCATAAAACAAGTGTCTGGCGCAGTTGTTAGATCTGTTACAACTGCTACAGTGGCAAGTTATCAAGATGTAAGTGCTGTTATACTCGGCGCACAAGCGATGGGACACAGCATCTCCGAGGCAGTGATGAAGTGGGAATGTTCCCGTACGGCCATTTCACGAGTGTACCTTGAATATCATGGCCGTGCGGTTCTAGGCGCTTCAGTCTAGAACAGCGTGACCGCTATGGTCGCAGGTTCGAATCCTGCCTCGGGCATGGATGTGTGTGATGTTAGTTGGGTTTAGGTAGTTCTAAGTTCTAGGGGACTGATGACCACAGATGTTAAGTCCCATAGTGCTCAGACCCATTTGAATCATTTGAACCTTGAATATCAGAAATCTGGTGAAACAGCAAATCTCCGACATCGTCCCGGCCAGAAAAAGGTACTGCAAGGACGAGACCAACGACGACTGAGGAGAATCTTTCAAAGTGATAGAAGTGCAGCCCTTCCGCAAATTGAACCAGATTTCAGTGCTGGGCCATCAGCAAGTGTCAGCGTGTGAACTATTCAAGCCGGCCGGGGTGGCCGAGCGGTTCTAGGCACTAAAGGTCTGGAACCGGGCGACCGCTACGGCCGCAGGTTCGAATCCTGGGTCGGGCATGGATGTGTATGATATCCATAGGTTAGTTAGGTTTAAGTAGTTCTAAGTTCAAGGGGACTGATGACCTCAGAACTTTGAGCAATTCTGAACTATTCAACGAAACGTTATCGATATGGGCTTTCTGAGCCGAGGCTCCACTCATCTATCCTTGATGACTGCACGACACAAAACTTTACGCCTCGCCTGGGCCCGTCAACAACGACATTGGATTGTTAGTGACTGGAAACATGTTACCTGGTCGGACGAGACTCGTTTCAAGTTGTATCGAGCGGATGCACATGTACGGGTATTGAGATAACCTCATGAACATACGACACCCCACACGTCCAGAATTGCTAGAGTGGCTCCAGGAACTATCAACTGAGTTTAAAACTTCCACTGGCCACCAAACTCCCCGGACATAACCATTATTGAGTGTATCTGGGATGCTCTGGACGTGCTGCTCGGAATAGGTCTACACCCCTTCGTACTCTTACGGATTTATGGACAGCTCTGCAGGATCCATGGTGTCAGTTCCCTCCAGCACTACTTCAGACATTAGCCGAGACCATACCACGTCGTGCTGCGGCACTTCAGCGTGCTAGCGGGGGCCCTACACAATATTAGGCAGGTGTACCAGCTTTTTTGGCTCCTCCGTGTTTATCGGTGTGCTTGTTGATCCCCTGTCGCTATACAATCTTTGGTACCAATCTTGTTGTCTGACATCTGGAGGTTTGAGTGTGAGTCGCTGTCACGAGAGGATGTTTGCCTGAAGTGGCGGAAACGATATCTGATGCCTCGGGACAGTGGACAGGGTCTTCGCTGTGAGCCGAGTAGAGTGTTGCTGACTGCTGACGGGGGGCGCATCAGCCCCGAGTCCTCTTTGTCGGAGTGGTGCGGACCTGGCGTATTGTAACGCGTCGCTCTTGTGCAGTACTGGATGTTCTGGCTGTGCGTTCCGGCATGCTGGAGAACTAATCTTACTGCGACATCCGCAAGCAAATGTGTTTAGCGTGCGTCTAGAGAGGAGTGCTTCGATTAGGTACGGTAAGCTGACGTGTTGTTAATTCCACCCTCATAAACGCGCAGTGATTTAACCGCTTTGGTTGTGTGGACAATGGTGCAATTTTTATTTAACTACTGGCCAGGTTACATGCTGCATGTTGCCTTCCATGTTAATGTGATGATTGAGAATCATTCTTTATTTGAAATTGTTTCAACTGTTGTTGCAGCGTCGTATGTGTCTTGCAAGTAAGACTGAGTTATTTGGAGCCAATGTTCTAGAGTTTAATTATGACGTAAATTATACATACTGAGGAGGCTTGACTGTTTATCAGTCTACATATGCAATGGAACTAGGTGGATGTTAATAGCAGGCAAGTGGAGCCAGAGAGTGTGGGATTTAAACCCGGAACCAGTGAAGAAGAACTAAAGGGAACCTGCTGCTGCTAAATATTTGATTTTATGTCATAATCTTTTTCTAGTCTTGTTCTAGATCTTACTGTTGATATCATGAAACTGTTTCTCCAAAGTTTTTGATTGTTTAAGGTCAAGTTATTGTCTAACTGAAAACTGTGTTGTAGTCATTTGTTTTGTACTTTTATATTTACTCTAAAATGTAAATTTACAAATTTTCGCTTGTTGCAACTCTGCTCAAATAATCGAACCCAGCCTTAAACACTACTACCCAGTAGTGCCGCAATATTTACATTCGATGTTTACTTATTGTGAATGAGAGTGAAACCAAGTGCCTCTAAATACTGTGTATGTGTTTGTGTAAAACATGCAAAAAGTACACTATCAGAATTATATTGTAACCTGTACCATGGGTTGTGCATCGTGTGCCGTAACTAAATTTCCATTATTTCTGTCAACACCAGACCATAGCTGTAGCTCCATAATCATTTATTTTATTTATTTGATAATATAATCTGATGTGACTATGGCTACCAGACCTTCTCTTAAATCGGACCAGGGTTCCACACATACTGTACCGGTTTTTACATCATAGGAATACAAGAAACAACAATTTTAATATGAAAAGTAGCACTAAAATGATTTGGGTACCTATAGAGGCAGTGTGAGCAAATAATACTATGAATTAACAAAGTTAATACTGCAAGTACTTCTACTAATGTTACTGATGTCACTAATAGTATGACAATAAGAACAATTATGATAGTGGCAGATGTAATAAGACTCTATAGGTGTACAAAATAGATATGTTGTGATATAGCGAGCTACGCGGAAAGGGAACTTAAGGAGACTGCACCAGCTAAGAATACTGGGAAATCAGGAAGATCATGGAAACAAGGATTTAAAGGAGTTAACAAGTACATAAAGCAACAACGTCATTATTGTTGCTTGAGTAAACATGTTATGAACTGTCTACTGAAGCTCGACGTATTACTCTATTCTCTAATACACTGAGGGATATTGTGGAAAATTGAGTGGCAATAAAATAAAAGCGGGGGAAACACAAAATCTCCTACGATCTGCAGGCGTTCAATGTTTAAGTTGCCACTATCACTGAACCTTACAGATATGTTAATAGGCCATAGAAAACTGGAAGCCTATTATAAACGGTTCAAAAGAACTGAAGACCCACTGTGGACATGTAATGAAGAAGATCAAATCACTCTCTACCTAATTTAATTCTGTAGTGATATAAATAAAAAGAAGACAATCTCAAGTAGCAAATAACTGAGAAAGGAGAACACGGGCCCAGCAGTCAATAAGGCTCACTCCGTAAATCCACAAAATTTATTTACAACCTCTTTCATTCGAGAGCATTCCCAGTTGTATGGAAACCCTTTCAACAATGTTTCACACAAGGAAGGGTGTCTACAGGTTACGGAAAAGTTTTGAGAAAAGTGGATCTGCAGCAGATTACCATAGGTCAGGCAGGCCATCAATATGTAGTGAAACAAAGCGGCTATCCAGAACCCTAAAGCGTCTGCTCGTAGGCCGTCTCTCGAATAGGATATTTCCAGAACGTCTGTGCACAGCATTTTATATAAAGCCAAAGTCAAATATTACGTATCTTATCTCATATGTGGGCTATTGGAAGATGATCCTGATCGTAGGCTTCAATTTTGAGAACCAACGTCAAATGAATTAAGAGAAGATGACAGCAGGTTTTTTCTAAGATAATTTTGAGTGATGAGGCAACTTTCAAATTAGCAGGTCAGATATGTAGACACTGCTGTACATATTAACACACAGAGGATCAGCCGGCAGGGGTGGCCGAGCGGTTCTAGGCGCTATAGTCTGGAACCCTGCTGCTGCTGCTGCGGTCGCAGGTTCGAATCCTGCCTCGGACATGGATGTGTGTGCTGTCCTTAGATTAGTTAGGTTTAAGTAGTTCTAAGTTCTAGGGGATTGATGACCTCAGAAGTTAAGTCCCATAGTGCTCAGAGCCATTTGAATCATTTTGAACAGAGTATCATAAAATTGTTTTTGAGAGACAGTTAAGTCAACCTGGTGTTACCGTTTGTGGTTTTATCTCATGTTGCAGAGTGATTGGGTCTTGGTTGTTTGACAGAACAGTAACTGGAGAGAATCAGCTGGAAATTTTGACATCTTAAGACATTTCGGGACTACAACAGGTCTCAGAACTACATTGATATGATATTAGGTGGGAAAGTCGTTGGACAGCGAGGAACAATAGAAATGCCACGCAGTTCTCCTGACCTTACACCAATGGGTATCTTCTTTTGAGGTCATACGAAAGATAAAGTGCGTGTTACACAACCGCAAACAACTGAGATCTTGAAAGGATATATTAGGCTGGGCGCACAAGTTCGTAGAGATTTTGTCTTGCATGTTGGTATTCCGGTTGCTAAAGGTTTATTAATCGCTTGCCAGTTTTTATTTGTAGTTCACTGTTGCTGTTTGAGTTTACATATTCTCATGTTGTCATTTGGGGATGCTGAATGGACGATAGAAATGGAGTACCAAGTGGAGTAATCGGAACTTTTCCGACATATTCTTCTGTTTGAATTCAATAGGGGGATGAAAAGCAGCGGAGGTAGCCAGAAACATTTGTGCCGTGTATAGAAATAATTTCATTGGACAGAGCACGGTAAAAAAATTGTTTTCTTGTTTTAAAGACAATCTCTTTGACGTTATCGCCTCTGCACCTTCAGGAAGACCTACGGGGTTTCACGAAGATCATTTGTACGCATTAATCCACAATGATCCACGTCAGTGTACTGAAGAACTGCAAAATATGATTAACTGTGATATTATACCAGCGTGTGACATTTGCGTGCGAAGAGAGAGGTTCAAAAATCGAGTATATGGGTACCGCACGATCTAAGCCACAATCACAAAAACCAGCGGGTGGCGATATGTGCGTCTCTGCTTGCTCGTCATCAATTGGCTCGTAAACAACACTGACTATACCAGTCCTGTATCATTACTAGTGACGAGCAATGGTGTCTTCATGCTAACACAAGGTAAAGAAAAAAATGGTTGAGCCCAAACAAAGCAGTAACTGCCCGTAGAAAAACTTGCGGGCATCCGAAAAAATTATGTTATGAATGTGGTGGAACAGTGACGGTATGGTGTGCTACGAATTGCTTCTCCGAGGTCTAACCATCACTGAGGAAATTTATTGACAATAACTGAGACGTCTTGCAGATGAAGTCCAAGAGCAACGATCCGGAAGACTCCGTGAAGTAATGCTGCTCCACGATAAGGCTCACCCGTAACCTGCTAAACTGACATAAAACACTGTACAGGAGTTAGATTGGGAAGTCATTCCGCGTCCACCTGATTCACCCGATCTTGTGCCCTCAGAGTTTCGCCTTTACCGCTCTCTGTCGAACGACTTTCAACAAACTTACTTTCCCGATGAAAATACGCTCCGAATATGCCCTCACCTCAAAACCACGTGGTTTTTGTAGCAGAGGAATCGAAAATTTACCCCAGAGTTGGGAGACTGTTGTAAATAGGTAAGGTAGTGATCACTGAAGTCTAAAATCCCTGTTACGTGTATTTGTTATATTTATTAAACTTACAGGAAAACGCTGCGAACTTATGCTCCAACCTTTTGAACACATTTCATCTAACAAAAGACTGTTCAGACGTGTATGCTTAAATGTCCCAGATCGGCTGCCATAATGTAAGAACAAAGATGCAAAACATTTCGAGAAAGAACGTTAAAAATAATCCTGTAGCGTTCAGATATTTCACAATTCGAGTTGTTTGTTTCGTATTCGGGGAGTTTGCGGTGGGGAGTGACTTTCTCGTCCACCCTGTATAGATATCCAAAACTAAACTCCGTCCAAACAGGCCTTGGAAGGCCCAGCGGTACCCACCGGCCGCCGTGTCATCCTCAGCCCACAGGCGTCTCTGGATGCGGATACGGAGGGGCACGTGGTCAGCACACCTCTCTCCCGGCCGTATGTCAGTTTTACGAGACCGGAGCCACTACTTCTGAATCAAGTAGCTCCTCAGTTTTCCTCACAAAGGATGACTTCGGTGATCTGACGGGAACCGGTGTTACCACTGCGGCAAGGTCGTTGGCGTATAGGTATCTAGTATACTATAAATATACGTATGGCAGCTTGGTAACCCGTTATGTTCTGCATCTTTCGGTCACTCATACACATCAGTTTAATCTGCAGTTTAGCGGGAAAGTAATGTACGTTACATAAGAGTGAAAACAGAAAAGAGTGTGACATTAGGAACTCCCCGACACTAGCTTCTTTTACAGCGCCGAGGAAACATCCAGTTCCTTATTCCGTTGAGTCTTAGTCCATTGTTGGCGTCCACTATGCGTAACAACATGTATCGATAAACTTCGACATCTCGGACTGAGTCCTTGATGCGACAGCGGTGCATTGCAGGACCGGCAGATGTGCGGGCGAAGTGAAGCGCGTGTAGGCAGTTGAAATGATCATTTAGAGCCATGTGTGGGCAGCAAATGTTGACACTAACGATTTCCGTTTCGGACAACCACAATTCAACGGACAGGAGAGTACTTGACGGCCGGGCGAAGCAAATATTGCAAAGCGTGGAAACGTGTTGCCACAGATAGGATCGTTTCTAACACACATGGGCAGCAAGTAGAATTCGGCTGCCTCTGTTATTACTTTAAAGGGTAAACTAGACGAAAAACTAGGTGCAGCGTTCGCGCGTCTGAGGGCCATGAATTCCGGCAACTTCCAGCGGCAAAGATCTGTTGCGTAGCTACTTAGCGAGGAGATACTCTCCGATGAAAGAAATGTTGTAAAACAAGAATACGTAACACAAAAATATCCTTCCACTGATATTAAGTGAAACTTAACTCGTGGATGTTGAATGTCGAAAAACCGTACACATAACCTTCCTGTCATACTGAAACTGTGCACCAGGCCATGACTGGAAAACTGGAGTTTTGCCTTTCGCTATCAAATGCCATATCGATAATGTTGTCCAAGCAGGACCCACAACCATCGCTCACAGTTGTACTACAGTCAGCTTCTCATCTCCTATCTTCCAAATTTCGCATTATCATGATGATTTTGAGCATGTATGATACCCTACCTAGTCAGGCTGTGCGGATGATTTACACGACAGTGTTGAGGATTTATGATATTCTGTCTCTCCAGGCTAGAAGAGAGTTTCATACTTTGTTAAAAATCAAAACGAAGACCTGATGAAGGCAACATAATTTGTTGGAACCAATCACCACAATAAATGCTGTACAATAGTAATCTTCGCTGTTTGAAGCTGTACTTCGGTTTCTACAATAATCTAGATCGCCACCTATCTTGATAACGTCAGGCATATATATGTTTTCGTTTAAGAGGTTGCACCAAAATAATTCGCATAAGTGTAAGTTTATAAGCGTGTAAGAATGTAAGACAGTTCTTCGGCAGTTGCAGCCACACATTATCAAACAAGAAATAGTCTATTACACTTATTTAGATAGTTCATATTATTTGCATATTGCTTATTTAGTATCACCATATTAGGCCCTTATGGGCCTCACTTACATCTGACCAGAAACAACACATACCAAAGATGTTTTAAAACATAACTAATAATAACAATATTACACCACTGGCCATTAAAATTGCTACACCACGAAGATGCCGTGCTACAGACGCGAAATTTAACCGACAGGAAGAAGATGCTGTGATATGCAAATGACTAGCTTTTCAGAGTATTCCCACAAGGTTGGCGCCGGTGGCGACACCTACAACGTGCTGACATTAGGAAAGTTTCCAACCGATTTCTCATACCCAAACAGCAGTTGACCGGCGTTGCCTAGTAAATCGCTGTTGTGATGCCTCGTGTAAGGAGGAGAAACGTGTACCATCAAGTTTCCGACTTCGATAAAGATCTGATTGTAGCCTATCGCGATCGCGGTTTATCGTATCGCGACATTGCTACTCGCGTTGGTCGAGATCCAATGACTGTTAGCAGAATATGGCATCGGTGAATTCAGGAGGGTAATACGGAACGCCGTGCTGGATCCCAACGGCCTCGTATCACTAGCAGTCGAGATGACAGGCATCTTATCTGCATGGCTGTAACGGATCGTGCACCCACATCTCGATCCCTGAGTCAACAGATGGGGATGTTTGCAAGACAACAACCATCTGTACGAACAGTTCGACGACGTTTGCAGCAGCATGGACTATCAGCTCGGAGATCATGGTTGCCGTTACCCCTGACGCTGCGTCACAGACAGGAGCGCCTGCGATGGTGTACTCAACGACGAACCTGGGTTCACGAACGGCAAAACGTCATTTTTTCGGACAAATCCAGGTTCCGTTTACAGCATCTTGATGGTCGCATCCGTGTTTGGCGACACCGCGGTGAACGCACATAGGAAACGTGTATTCGTCATCACCATACTGGCGTATCACCCGGCGTGATGGTATGGGTTACACGTCTCGGTCACCTCTTGTTCGCATTGACGGCACTTTGAACAGTGGACGTTACATTTCAGATGTGTTACGACCCGTGGCTCTGCCCTTCATTTGATCCCTGCGAAACCCTACATTTCAGCAGGATAATGCACGACCGCATATTGAAGGTCCTGTACGGGCCTTTCTGGATACAGAAAATGTTCGACTGCTGCACTGGCCAGCACATTCTCCAGATCTCTCACCAGTTTAAAACGTCTGGTCAATGGTGACCGAGCAACTGGCTCGTCACAATACGCCAGTCACTACTCTTGATGAACTGTGGTATCGTGTCGAAGCTGCATGGGCACCTGTACCGGTACACGCCATCCAAGCTCTGTTTGACTCAATGCCCAGGCGTATCAAGGCCGTTATTACGGCCGGCGGTGGTTGTTCTGGGTACTGATTTCTCAGGATCTATGCACCCAAATAGCGTGAAAGTGTAATCACATATCAGTTCTAGTATACTATATGTGTCCAATGAATACCCGTTTATCATCTGCATTTCTTCTTGGTGAAGCAATTTTAATGTCCAGTAGTGTAATAATTGACATTAACAACGATTAAAATAGCAAAGGACGTTTAGGATGATATAAATTAGCTTAGCACATGTGAAGTCAAGTTTAGTACTTCGGAAATGGATTGGATGAAATAGGAACAGAATTTAAATAGGGAACTCTGGCAACAAGGGGAGGGGAAGGGCTGTGGGTGAGGGAGACGAGAGTGAGCTGCACAGAATGTGGGAACCGTGGTTTGCAGTGACACAAGGCGGTTCTCTACCTGTCTTTAGGAAACGATTTAATTTCTGTGACATTTTGAGGACGATTGTTATCATAAAGTCGAGTTAGTGATACAGAAAATGATCCAAAGAACATGGCACTGGTATGTGATGGTACAGAGAGACCTGTAAGCAAATAAAAGGCAGTGCAGCGACTGAGTGAACAGTATAGTAAAAACAGAGTACTTACCGGCACGTAGCGATGATAGTTGTTCATAGGTTGGTTTGATATGGTCGAAAAAGAGTAGATCACAAGTATATCGTCCAAAAGCAATCATCGGCAGGTCCAGCGTGCGTGAGCTTCCGTATGAAAGTTCTTGAAGAACGCCATCACCATAGTTAAGTGTGAGTAGTGTTAGGGTCCCTACTAGCTTCTTTTTAATCTCGAAAGCAAGTAGTTCTTTATACGAGGCCTGTTCAGAAAGTAAGCTCCGATTGATTGCCAAATTGAAACCACAGTGAACATCAGAAATGTTTTACTTGTAACAATTAGCTACACCTTTCAGCTACTTCTCTACGTAGTCGCCGTTCTGACTTAGACTTTTGTCATAGCGTTGTACCAACTTTTCAATAGCCTCATCATAGAAGGCAGCCGCCAGTGTTTTCCGCCAATTCTCCACGCTGGCCTACACCTCGTTGTCTGTGTCAAAATGTTGTCTTCAAAGACAGCGGTTCATGTGACCAGAGATGAAACTCAGGGGGAGACAATTGCTGACTGTATTGTGGGTAATCTCACATTTCCATTTGAAAACGATGCAGGAGCATCTTCATTGCCCCTGCAGAATGCGGCTGAGAATTGTCTTGAAGAAGAAACAGCACGACAGTTATGTAATGTTAGCTGCATAGCTTCAGGCGAAATTTCTCACCAGGCCCTCGTACTTGGCGGCAGACACTATTTTCTAGACATCTTTACGCACTCACTGCGAGCTCAGAAATGAGAAGAGCGACGTGATGCTAACTGGGGTTATACTAGAGACACTACCCAACACATCTGTGCAAAGCTTTATCGGATTTTCATAGTCGTTTCCATTTCGCGACCGATCGGAGCTTACTTTCTGAACGCCCCTCGTATTTATGTAGTGAACAAAGTGACACGGACACCTCCTTACAGACTGCGGTTGTGCGTTCAGTCCGGTCTTAGTGATGGTCCAGAATTAACACCTAATTCTTTGCAGAAGAAGAAAAAGTTATCAGTGTGCCGCTTAGGATTAATAGTAAAAAAGGTTTTCCGAATTCAGGGGTTATAGGTCCAGTCGACTAATACTTTTTTTGCGTTTGAGATGGGCTTAGTATCAAACCTCTGCTCTGCTCTCACTCTGATAGCGTAAGTAAATTGTCATTTATATGCTGGATGATTGTGCACAGTTTCGTTGGACTTGCACTGAGATATAACAAAACGTCGTCAGCGTATAGGTGATTTTCCCTGTGGAAGAGAATAGTTGATACATCATTAACATACAATGAGAAGAGCAATGAGACAAATAGTGATTCTTATATATATATATATATATATATATATATATATATATATATATATATATATATATATATATATATATATATATATATATATATGCCAGTATTACCTCTTAAGCTGAACCTTTTTAGTGTCTAACTTCTTATGGTTGCTGGCAAGTTATTCACAATGCCACTTCGTTTCTAATGAACACCTGGTAAATCTTGGGGTCAGTCTTTCGCTAGTTGTCGCTAGTTGTCCCAGATAAGCAATGTCTTGATTTGATTGACTGATTTGATTTCAACAGGGAAGTTAAAACAGCTTGGGTGTAATCCGCCACTGCCCGCACCGAAGCTATATTTATTGTGCGGAATCGCTCCCTATCTATCTAGTAAAGCCAACCAGTCCCTTTAAATAGTACAAGGAGTCCCTCTACCAGCTTTTTGTTAGACACGATTTCTTCAGGTCTAGTTGTTCCGAAGATTCTATATCTTTTATTCTCCAATGCCATGCATTCGAAGATTACGTGTGATGCAGTTTCTTCACTCTCATCACAGATCCTACATTTAGTGCTCTCTTCCGTTATACCCATTATGTGTAGGCGTTTTTTGAAATTGCCATGGCCGGTCATTAGTCCATTCATGAGTTTGATCTCTTTCCTGTTCAATCGCAGGATTAAAGAGCTTCTTTTAAAACATGGCTTGGGCACCATTACCTTAGCATGTTTTTGTTTACGGACCTTGGCCCAATATCCTACGTTCTATTTCGTAAGCCAGTTCCGTAGTTCTAATTTGGTGATTGTCAGGACAGGTTCCGCTCCAATACATGGAGTTGTTGCCCCCATCCTAGCCAATATGTCGGCTTGTTGACTGCCACAGATCCCTGAGCGGCCAGGGACCCACACTACGTTTACCCTATTGCTTCTGCCTAGCTCCACAAGAGCCCTGTGGCATTCTGCAACAATCTTAGATCTTGTTTCAGGGGCTGCCAATGATTTCAGAGCTGCCTGGCTATCTAAATATCTACATCTACATGATTACTCTGCAATTCACCTTTAAGTGCTTGGCAGAGGGTTCATCGAATCACAATCATACTATCTCTCAACCATTCCACTCCTGAATAGCGCGCGGGAAAAACGAACACCTAAACCTTTCTGTTCTAGCTCTGATTTCTCTTATTTTATTTTGATGATCATTCCTACCTATGTAGGTTGGGCTTAACAAAATATTTTCGCATTCGAAAGAGCTTTTTGGTGACTGAAATTTCGTAAATAGATCTCCCCGCGACGAAAAACGTCTTTGCTTTAATGACTTCCATCCCAAATCGCGTATCATATCTGCCACACTCCCTTCCCTAATACGTGATAATACAAAACGAGCTGCCCTTTTTTGCGCCCTTTCGATGTCCTCCGTCAATCCCACCTGGTAAGGATCCCACACCGCGCAGCAATATTCTAACAGAGGACGAACGAGAGTAGTGTAAGCTGTCTCTTTAGTGGACTTGTTGCATCTTCTAAGTGTCCTGCCAATGAAACGCCACCTTTGGCTCACCTTCAAATGGTTCAAATGGCTCTGAGTACTATGGGACTTAACATCTGAGGCCATCAGTCCCCTAGAACCTAGAACTACTTAAACCTAACTAACCTAAGGACATCACACACATCCATGCCCGAGGCAGGATTCGAACCTGCGACCGTAGCGGTCGCGCGGTTCCAGACTGTAGCGCCTAGAACCGCTCGGTCACTCCGGTCGGCGGCTCGCCTTCCTCACAATATTATCTATGTGGTCTTTCCAACTGAAGTTGTTAGTAATTTTAACACCCAGGTACTTAGTTAAATTGATAGCCTTGAGAATTGTACTATTTATCGAGTAATCGAATTCCAACGGATTTCTTTTGGAACTCATGTGGATCACCTCACAGTTTTCGTTATTTAGCGTCAACTGCCACCTGCCACACGATACAGAAATCTTTTCTAAATCGCTTTGCAACTGATACTGCTCTTCGGATGACCTTACTAGATGGTAAATTACAGCATCATCTGCGAACAACCTAAGAGAAATAGTTCAAGGTGTATGATGCTACGGTCCTTGTAGCACCTAAGCATATTCTCCTCCACGAGTGCCCTGATTGCAGTCATTTCAGTTTGGAATACAGAGGCTAGTTTTCCTAGAGAGATGATGCCCTCCAGTCTTGGCTGGACCCCGTACACCCCTGCCCCAAAGGCATGGTCTATTTTCGACCCATCAGTGAACCAAACGGTGTCCCCCGTACGATGTCGAACTCTTTTTTTCCCACTGCTCCCTTCTTCCAATTATTATGTTGTAAAGCTTGTCGAAGCACTTGGGAGTTACTATACAGGGTGTTACAAAAAGGTACGGCCAAACTTTCAGGAAACATTTCTCACACACAAAGATAGAAAATATGTTATGTGGACATGTGTCCGGAAACGCTTACTTTCCATGTTAGAGCTCATTGTATTACTTCTCTTCAAATCACATTAATCATGAAATGGAAACACACAGCAACAGAACGTACCAGCGTGACTTCAAACACTTTGTTACAGGAAATGTTCAAAATGTCCTCCGTTAGCGAGGATACATGCATCCACCCTCCGTCGCATGGAATCCCTGATGCGCTGATGCAGCCCTGGAGAATGGCGTACTGTATCACAGTCGTCCACAATACGAGCACGAAGAGTCTCTACATTTGGTACCGGGGTTGCGTAGACAAGAGCATTCAAATGTCCCCATAAATGAGAGTCAAGAGGGTTGAGGTCAGGAGAGCGTGGAGGCCATGGAATTGGTCCACCTCTACCAATCCGTCGGTCACCGAATCTGTTGTTGAGAAGCGTACGATCACTTCGACTGAAATGTGCGGGTGCTCCATCGTGCATGAACTACATGTTGTGTTGTACTTGTAAAGGCACATGTTCTAGCAGCACAAGTAGAATATCCCGTATGAAATCATGATAACGTGCTCCATTGAGCGTAGGTGGAAGAACATGGGGCCCAATCAAGACATCACCAACAATGCCTGCCCAAACGTTCACAGAAAATCTGTGCTGATGACGTGATTGCACAATAGCGTGCGGATTCTCGTCAGCCCACACATGTTGATTGTGAAAATTTACAATTTATTCAGGTTGGAATGAAGCCTCATCCGTAAAGAGAACATTTGCACAGAAATGAGGATTGACACATTGTTGGATGAACCATTCGCAGAAGTGTACCCGTGGAGGCCAATCAGCTCCAGATAGTGCCTGCACACGCTGTACATGGTACGAAAACAACTGGTTCTCCCGTAGCACTCTCCATACAGTGACGTGATCAACGTTACCTTGTACAGCAGCAACTTCTCTGACGCTGACATTAGGGTTATCGTCAACTGCACGAAGAATTGCCTCGTCCATTGCAGGTGTCCTCGTCGTTCTAGGTCTTCCCCAGTCGCGAGTCATAGGCTGGAATGTTCCGTGCTCCCTAAGAAACCGATCAATTGCTTCGAACGTCTTCCCGTCGGGACACCTTCGTTCTGGAAATCTGTCTCGATACAAAAGTACCGCGCCACGGCTATTGTCCCGTGCTAATCCATACATCAAATGGGCATCTGCCAACTCTGCATTTGTAAACATTGCACTGACTGCAAAACCACGTTCGTGATGAACACTAACCTGTAGATGCTACGTACTGATGTGCTTGATGCTAGTGCTGTAGAGCAATGAGCCGCATGTCAACACAAGCACCGAAGTCAACATTACCTTCCTTCAATTGGGCCAACTGGCGGTGAATCGAGAAAGTACAGTACATACTGACGAAACTAAAATGAGCTCTAACATGGAAATTAAGCGTTTCCGGACACATGTCCACATAACATCTTTTCTTTATTTGTGTGTGAGGAATGTTTCCTGAAAGTTTGGCCGTACCTTTTTGTAACACCCTGTAAGCCGGCAGGTGTTTCCCCATCCATTTATATATATATATATATATATATATATATATATATATATATATATATGTGTGTGTGTGTGTGTGTGTGTGTGTGCCAGTGTTACCTCTTAAGCTGAACCTCTTTAGTGTCTGACTTCTTATGGTCGCTAGCAAGTTATTGATAATGCCGCTTCGTTCCTAATGAACACCTCGTAAATATAGGGGTTATTCTTTCGGTAGCTGTCGGCAGTATCGTACGCCCATGTAATTAATGTGTTACTTCCTGAGAAATTCTTCTGTCGCCATTATAGTCGCAGTGTCGGACTTCTCATCGTACTGGAGGCGTTTGTGTCGAAACTTACTGTATGAATTGAATTGCAACGGGTGGAAATACGTACTAATATTTTTAACGTAATTTAGCTTTATCTCTCAGCACAAACGTAATTTGAGTCAGCATTTCCATAATGGGAACCACTAATCCACATTAGCGAATTGTTAGTGAAAATAGCCCTGATACAGACGGTAAAAGATGTGAACCGGAAATGTATTAATGATATATAGAAGTTTGGTAACTGTAGCTCGTAGCAGTTTGCATCGGAACGACAAGGTGGAAGCTTGATTACATACGAAGCAAAGAAAACTGTTACAATTTCTGAATTTCGAATTTCTAGCTGAAGAAATAAAACATCTCCTGCATCTCATACACGCTGCACATCTGTCATTCAAACTACGCCCTACGCCTCGAAATCATATTGCTTACGAACATAAGCGAAACAGTCAGTCAGGCTGTGAGAAATGCTAAACTCAGGCGTGCCTATACATTAACCAAAAATGTTCGAATGTGTGTGAAATCTTATGGGACTTAACTGCTAAGGTCAACAGTCCCCTAGCTTACACACTACTTAACCTAAATTATCCTAAGGACAAACACACACATCCATCCCCGAGGGAGGACTCGAACCTCCGCCGGGACCAGCCGCACAGTCTATGACTGCAGCATGCATTAAACGACAACGGGACTAGAACAGCTGTCCTATGGTAAAGCCTGCGTGCCCAAGTGCGTAGGGTAAAAACTGCAGCTGATCCCATTGTCTAAGCCGCAGAACTGAATCGGTACTTCACATTACCTACAAACACAACTGACCCGCAAACAAAACAGACTCGTTGTTTACTTCAAGGGGGTAAATGACTGTAGCCACGGAAAATTCTTTCTAAACCATATTCCCGGCGATCCGTCAAAAAAGCCGTATCAGATCAGCATCTGCTGGGCACGATGGCATCATAGTTTGTTACTAACCGACTGCTGCTCCCTATAACAGATACCTTCAACCATTCCTTAATCGCAAGCGTTTCCCCTGAGGCCTGGAAACAGGGACCAGTTAAGCTGCTACCTAAAAAGGAAGTTGCCACAGCACCCACTGAATACCAACCTATTTACATCCTTCCCACGCTGTCCAAGGGCGTAGAATATACAGGGTGGTCCATTGATCGTGACCAGGCCAAATATCTCACGAAATAAGCGTCAAACGAAAAAACTACAAAAAACGAAACTTGTCTAGCTTTAAGGGAGAAACCAGATGGCGCTATGGTTGGCCCGCTAGATGGCGCTGCCATAGGTCAAACGGATATCAGTTGTGTTTCTTAAAACAGGAACCTCAATTTTTATTACAGATTCGTGCGGTACGTAAAGAGATATGAATGTTTTAGTTGGACCACTTTTTTCGCTTTCTGATAGATCTAGGCGCTGTAATGCAGACATATGGCTCACAATTTTACAAGAACAGTTGGTAACAGGTAGGTTTTTTTTAATTAAAATACAGAACGTCCGTACATTTGAACATTTTGTTTCGGTTGTGCCAATGTGATACATGTACCTTCGTGAACTTATCATTTCTGAAACGCATGGTGTTACAGCGTGATTACCTGTAAATACCACATTAATGCAATAAATGCTGAAAATGATGTCCGTCAACCTCAGTGCATTTGGCAATACGTGTAACGACATTCCTCTCAACAGCGAGTAGTTCACCTTCCGTAATGTTCGCACATGCATTGACAATGCGCTGACGCATGTTATAGGGCGTTGTCAGTGGATCACGTTAGCAAATATCCTTCAACTTTCCCCACAGAAAGAAATCCGGGGACGTCAGATCCTGTGAACGTGCGATCCATGGTATGGTGCTTCGACGACCAATGCAACCTATCATGAAATATGCTATTCAATACCGCTTCAACGACACGCGATTTATGTGCCGGACATCCATTATTTTGGAAGTATATAGCCATTCTGTCATGCAGTGAAACATCTTGTAGTAACATTGGTAGAAAATTAAGCAGGAAATCAGCGTACATTGCACCGTTTATACTGCCATCGATAAAATGGGGACCAATTATCCTTCCTTCCATAATGCCGCATCATACATTAACCCGCCAAGGTCGCTGATGTTCCACTTGTCGCAGCTATCGTGGATTTCCTATTGCCCAATAGTGAATATTATGCCGGTTTACGTTACCGCTGTTGGTGAATGATGATTCGTCGCTAAACAGAACGCGTGCAAAACATCTGTCATCGTCCCGTAATTTCTCTTGTGCCCAGTGGCAGAATTGTACACGACGTTCAAAGTCGTCGCCATGCAATTCCTGGTGCATAGAAATATGGTACGAGTGCAATTGATGTTGATGTAGCAGTGTCAACACCGACGTTTTTGAGAGTCCCGATTCTCGCGCAGTTTGTCTGCTACTGATGTGCGGATTAGCCGCGACAGCAGCTGAAACACCTACTTGGGCATCATAATTTGTTGCAGGTCGTGGTTGACGCTTCGCATGTGGCTGAACACTTCCTGTTTCCTCAAATAACGGAACTATCTGGCGAACGGTCGGAGCACTTGGATGATGTCATCCACGACACGGAGAAGCATACGTAGCACACGCCCGTTGGACATTTTGATGTCGACCTTTTCCGCAGTTGGTAAACGGTCCATTTTAACACGGGTAATGTATCACGAAGCAAATACCGTCCGCACTGATGGAATGTTACGTGATACCAGGTACTTATACGTTATATTACAGCGCCATCTATCACAAAGCGAAAAAAGTGGTCCAACTAAAACATTCATATTTCTTTACTTACTACACGAACATGTAATAAAAATGGGCGTTCCAATTTTTAAAAAAAAGGCTGATGATATCCGTTTGACCTATGGCAGCGACTAGCGGGTCAACCTTAGCGCTTAACGCCATCTGGATTCCCTCTTCAAGCTAGACGAGCTTCGTTCTTGGTAGTTTTTTTCGTTTGATGCTTGTTTCGTGAGATATTTGTCCCGGTCACTATTAATGGACCACCCTGTAGGGGAACTCGGGGCAGAACGGGATAGCGAGGCACAATGGGACATAGCTCTTTTCTAGACTGGACAGTGTTACAACCTTTTGTATGTGCATGTAACTATTTCTCCGAATGGAAGGGAAGTGAGGGCAGCCATTCTGATTTATTTTGAAGTGCGAGATCTAAGTGAATTGTTGTCCGTCACGTTACCGCTTGCGTTGTTCTAGCGTTTGGTGAATTTCAACGCCAGGTAAGCTGTTAATTGTTAATTGTACACCCTAAAATGATACATTCCCTTAAAGTGCGTGGCATTTGTTTTACTTTAGTTATTTAATGCGTTTAAATACGTCAGTTATTACACTCCATAAAAGTTGTTAACCTCAAAAGTGCTCTTGGGACGGAACGGGAAGTGGCATAATGGGGTAATGTACCGTTCCGCCCCGTCATATTTTGATGCAAGTAGAAAGCATACCCAGCCTCGATTTTCATGGCTGCCAGACACTCCCAACCAGCTATGTTCGCTGAACAACTCAGCTTTCCGGATATCGCCCGAGGCTGTCATTCCAATCCCACTAGTCTGTCAAAATACTCGGCGGACTACAAGACGAAAAGGAAAAACCGTCGTATTAACAGATTCTCCTTACAAGAAGGAACTGCAGAATGCTGTCGCACGTAAAGTAGGCCTACAGAAAGGAGGAGGTTGCACAAATATAAACAATGTCAGGACAGCTACGTCAGGTGCAGTGTAACTTAAGGCAAAAATGTGAAACTGTACACACAAAAAAACCAAAACATAGGATATCAAAGACCTTAAGAAATATAAGAGGAAGAAAAAGATGGACAAGAGAGAATCAGAGAGAGAGGATGCTGAGTGTCTCTACTGTGGGGACTTCTACTCAGTTTCTAAAGAGGGCTGGGTCGCATGCCAGAGTGGGCACACAGTTCATGTGCTGGCATAGACAGTGAAGATGAACAGGAAATACTGATTTGTGACTATTGTCGAAAGGGCTAGTAGTTAGTGGTTTGGTACATTTTTGGTTTTACATTTTTCAGAATGACATTAAAATGTTTTCTTATATTGAAGAATGACTTTTTAATTGTTTAAATTACTCATTCCTTAGTCTGAATTGCCTGTTATACAACATTTTGTCATAGTTTAATACGATATTCGTAATTCAAATTCAACGTTTATCCAATAATTTAACAAAAATACCCATATCCCATCCTGCCCCGTGGGTGGGGCGGAACGGTAAATATGCAAGGCTTTCTTTGAAAAATTGTAACAAATGCTAAATGTGTTGTTTTAAGTGATTTTAAAATAAGGTACATTAGGTTACACTACAAGGTGTTTTTTATCACTTTAAGAAGTGTTTCCTTGTGTTACCTTATATTATAGAAATTGTTAAACATTAAGTATCCCGTTTCGCCCCGAGTTCCCCTACAGCAGACTACCAGCCAACAAGTTCCCTAACTACAAACAATTTAGTACACAAACACCAATCAGGTTTCCGAAAACATTGCAGTAGAACTATGGCCTTAATCAAGGTAGCACATGATCTGAAGCTTGCCGTGGTTGCACAAGAGGCCGCCATCATGTGCTTATTAAACTTCAGCAAAACTTTTGACACTGTCTACTTCGTTTTACTTGACAGACTTAGCAGCCTTCATTTCATGCCAAGTACAGTGCAATAGTTTCATTCATATCTGACATCTCGCCATCAATGCGTCATGTCAGGCATGATAAAGTCACAACAGAGGTACGTAGTATCAGGAGTCCCCCAGTTTCCGTTATTAGGTCGTATACTCTTTTGATTCTATGTCAATGACGTGTCAACATTTTTGTCCTACTGCAAGTATCACACATACATTGACAACCTCCAGTTGTATCTAGGTGCAAAAACAATAAACCTGAGAAGAGCTGTCGAGAATCTCAGTACCGACTGTGTGCACTGTCAAAGTTGGCACAGAATTTAGGGTTAAAGCTTATTCCATCCAAAAGCACAAGCTGTTACTCATCCTAGGCTCATTTGTCCGAAATATCGGACCAGTATGAACTTCTCGCCCAGAGTAACGAGTCTGGGAGTAATTATAGACGAAATTCTGAAATGAATTGATCACGTAACTGCTGTGTGCAAGGAGGCATCGAAAGCTACCCAGCCTCTAAAAAAAATATAAAAAGCTCTTTCCTCGTGACCTGAAAAAGCAACTTGTACAAGTATTTACACTTCCGAATGTTGATTACAGCAATGTTATCCAGCAAGACCTTTGCAAGAAAACCCAACTCATACAAAACAACCAGACACATCTCATTTTAGCCATCCGTAGAAATGGTACAAGAGGTGTACAGAAAGACTTCGAAGCAAGCACGTACACTGCGAGCCGTGTAACACGTTGATTTGTCCTGGTAAATGGAATCGTGCTGCGGAAAAACAAACTGCTTGTAAGGGAGGGCGTGGCCCCAAAGAACAGATGTGTACTTCTGTTGATAAGTTGTGCCTTCCAGAACGACAGTATCACACTGAAAATGCTACGGAAACAGTCCGCAAACGATTAACTTCATTTCCCCGGTCTGGATCATTCCAACGATTTTTTCAGGGTTGTACGTTCTAACGGCCATCTGCTTAGCGGAGCGTGAAACGTGATCCATCTCAAAACGTCAGTTTCACCACTCAGTCAACCTGTAGTGCGATCTTGGTGCGCAAATTCCAGCCCTCGTTGCCAATAAACAGCAGTCAACATGGGTGCATGCACCAGGCGCCTGCTACTTAGGCCCGTACTTAGCAACGTTTCCTGAACGGTGATTCAGGAGACACTCTTGGTCGCCTGTTGCTACATGTGGTAGGTCAGCTGCTCAACAGCTGCACGTCTATTCGCCTGCACACATCTCCTCAGCCGTCGTTCACCCCTGTCTATGGCCTGTGGTGGGTCACAGTTGTCTTGGTGCCAGGTCGGGATAACTCTGTTTCGCCACGCAAACAGTTTATGAACATAGTCATTTCGGAGATGTTTCCACCGTTGGCCCAAAAGCCAGTTATCCTGCTCTTTTGGTCATCAGATAAATCGTTCCATTTCCACAGTACAACAACAACTGCTCTTGTTTTCCGCGTCCCTCCAAAACGCGATGCGTACCCTCCACTGCTAGTGCTGCCGTCTGGCGTCTGTGAGTGGGTATTGCACATTGATGATAAACGTAAGCAGTGGTAACATTTATGTGACTAAACGTGTACAATCTTCGAATTCTATGAGATTCCGCATGAAAACCCGGTATCTCGAAACATGAAATACATCTGGCAAATGAAGTCGTTTCTTTTACAAGCAAAACAAAAAAATACCAGAATAATAAAATGCATTAATTTAATAAAATAAGAGTAAGGTAATAGATTTGCCATAGTTCGAAATGTATTCATCATTCTGATATTTTCCATGTTCTGTACACCCCATGGGTTTCAGGTATGTGCGAGTCGTAGCATACTGCTTAATGCTATTTATACTTATGCCAAATGCATTTAACTCAATAAACTACTCTAAAAAGCCCACAACCTTTCAGCTTTAACAGCGAATGTATTTCTAACACAAACTGCTACTTGTCATGTAGCCTTAGAGGATGGGGCTGTGACATCTGCGGTGACTGAGGAAAAGGCTATGCGAAGGTCAGCAGGTACTGTGGCTTCCCTCGCCGGGACATGGACTGAGAGTGGCGATGGAGACAGGAAGCGAGTGGCGGACCACTAGTAAGAGATCCTGTATGAATTAGACATTTATTTATGTCAGGTACAAAGATGTGCCCATCAGTCACCGGATGACACAGACCTCAAGGAGCCATCGTTTGCAAATGTGCCCAAGGCAACAGCATGCTTAATCAGCATCACCCATTGCTTGTATGGGTGCTGGCCCGGTCTGGGCAGCGGAATACTCCACAGTGTAGAACGGTACTCAAATCACAGCCCCCATCGTGATGTATGTCGAATGCTTGTGCCTGCCTTGGGCAATGAACAGCGTCGATGATGGCCTTCAGGGATCAGAGCACAGTTAGAAGGAGAACAGGCACCCCCATACTGGGCTCAAGCAGATGTCCCATTGGAGAGGTGGCCGCCACAAGGAGGTATGAGGCGAAGGCAGTAAGTCACGAGTCGCTTGCACACAGTTCACTCATGGGGTTGCCAGATGTTACTGGAGACGAGGTCCTTAGCAGGTGGCTGGATGCTTCGTATGACTCTGAAGCAGTCTGTTTGTCACAGTCAGTGGGTGATGAAGATGTCTGTCGGTCGCGTCATTTACAGGCCCCGAAATGCTCCTGTACAAAGATTGTTGGCAACCGTATGGAAATATTTGAGTACATCTGTAAATGGCTTGATCTGAAGGTGGTGGGTGAGGGGTGATTGATTGCAATCTGGTGGCCACTACTTTTACAACAGCAGCGCACTCCAAAAGAAAGGCTGCAGCAGCCAGTGTCGACGCCAAGTGGCGATGATTTCATTCGTTCTGCTGTTCATGTTTAGTCAGCTCCTGAAACAACCTAGCCAGATCTGAAGTATCGCCCACGTCCACCCTTCACGTTTCGTGAGCTTTCTAAGTAAGCGCAACTGCACTCTGAATACCACCTCTTACTTCATAATTCGTGGTCACCACAGCGACGGGACCTCTCTTCCTACAGCGTCGTTTTGGTGCATTGTCGACAGGCAGTCCAGTGCTGCACAGTCAACTATGGCCAAACATAG
Organism: Schistocerca serialis cubense; assembly: GCF_023864345.2. Classification (NCBI taxonomy): domain Eukaryota; kingdom Metazoa; phylum Arthropoda; class Insecta; order Orthoptera; family Acrididae; genus Schistocerca; species Schistocerca serialis. The sequence goes on from NC_064642.1 coordinate 738,905,537, forward strand.
CTAATATATTCCACGAATCTAAATAATTACACTACTGGCCATTAAAATTGCTACACCAAGAAGAAATGCAGATGATAAACGGGTATTCATTGTACAACTATATTATACTAGAACTGACACTTTCGCGCAATTTGGGTGCATAGATCCTGAGAAATCAGTACCCATAACAACCACCCCTGGCCGTAATAACGGCTTTGATACGCCTGGGCATTGTGTCAAATAGAGCTTGGATGGCGTGTACAGGTACAGCTGCTCATGCAGCTTCAACACAATATCACAGTTCATCAAGAGTAGTGACCGGCGGATGTGACGAGCTAGTTGCTCGGCCACCATTGACCAGACGTTTTCAGTTGGTGAGAGATCTGGAGAATGTGCTGCCAGGCCAGCAGTCGAACATTTTCTGTATCCAGAAAGGCTCGTACAGGCCCTGTAACATGCGGTCGTGCATTATCCTGCTGAAATGTAGGGTTTCGCAGGGATCGAATGAAGGGTAGAGCCACGGGTCGTAACACATCAGAAATGTAACCTCCACTGTTCAAAGTGCCGTCAATGCGAACAAGAGGTAACCGAGACGTGTAACCAATAACACCCCATACCATCACGCCGGGTGATACGCCAGCATGGCGATGACGAATACACGCTTCCAATGTGCGTTCACTGCGATGTCGCCAAACACGGATGCAACCATCATGATGTTGTAAACAGAACCTGGATTCATCCGAAAAAATGACGTTTTGCCATTCGTGCACTCAGGTTCGTCGTTGAGTACACCAAGGCAGGCGCTCGTGTCTGTGATGCAGCGTCAGGGGTAACAGCAGCCATGGTCTCCGAGCTGATAGTCCATGCTACGGCAAACGTCGTCGAACTGTTCGTGCAGATGGTTGCTGTCTTGCAAACGTCCCCATATGTTGACTCAGGGATCGAGACGTGGCTGCACGATTCGTTACAGCCATGCGGATTAGATGCCTGTCATCTCGACTGCTAGTGATACGAGGCCGTTGGGATCCAGCACAGCGTTCCGTATTAGCCTCCTGAACCCACCGATTCCATATTCTGCTAACAGTCAGTGGATCTCGACCAACGCGGTCAGCAATGTCGCGATACGATAAACCGCAATCGCGATAGGCTACAATCCGACGTTTATCAAAGTCTGAAACGTGATGGTACGCATTTGTCCTCCTTACACGAGGCATCACAACAACGTTTCACCAGGCAACGCCGGTCAACTGTTGTTTGTGTATGAGATATCGGTTGGAAACTTTTCTCATGTCAGCACGTTGTAGGTGTCGCCACTGGCGCCAACCTTGTGTGGATGCTCTGAAAAGCTAATCACTTGCATATCACAGCATCTTCTTCCTGTCGGTTAAGTTTCGCGTCTTTAGCACGTCATCTTCGTGGTGTAGCAATTTTTATGGCCAATAGTGTAGATGATTAGTCTGAATTGGTAATAGCTTCTGCTTAACTTTATTTGAATTTGCAGTGACTACAAATATGCAGCTCTATGTTATATTAGAGGCCGTTATTGTATAGGAAACCACCTAAGAAAACAGTTGTACTCCAACCATACTTCTTCTGTAATTGTTTAAAACAAAGGAAAGAAGTACATATGTATGCGTTGTTTAGTACACATGCAGCAGACAGCTTCGACTGTGTTCTGTGTTCATTTCTCGTTACAAGTCATGATGAAACCTGCCGCTTTACCACGTCATAGGCTGTCCTGCGTGTGACGAGCGCTACAACAGCATGTGTCCGATACAGTTCGTTCCCTTTTTTTTTTTTTTTTTTTTTTTTTTTTAATGCTTCGTTCTCTCCGCGCTTGTCACCTTGTGTCGGCGAATTTTCACGTCATTCGCCCATTGTATCGAGCTCGCTGCAAAGGTTCAATTAACTCCAAATTGGCGGTGCAGTCCGAGGAGTGGCCGTGATTACTTGTCAAAGTTCCAATCTGTCATTAGCGGTACCTGTCAATACTACAGTGTCACAGATACATCCCGAATGAAGTGGCAATATTCCACTGTGCGCCGAGGATAACCACAAACTAAATCTATCGCTAACGTACAGTCTAGGGCAATCTCCGGCAATTAAGTGGGAAATCACGAAGAAAGTATATTATCTTATTCTTTCGTGAGATTCTTCCTGGCCTATTTCTTTCACTTATAGACGTATTTCTGATACTATTTCTTTGGCAGATACTCATTTCTGATGCTCACATCTGTTTACCTACTAACTAAACGGAGAGAAGTTCTTGCACACGTCCGTGGAAAACTGAACATTTGTATGGGTGCGATTACGATTTCTGTAGAGCTGTTAATTAAATGATTTATCCGTCCTGACTGATACAATTTCGCTATTAGCAGATAAATGAATTCCTATCTGCGAATCTTCTGTTAACTAAAAGGTACAGGACTTGTGTTGCCATATTAAACGACATTAAAAGAGGCACAGGGGAAGCTAGAAACAAGAACCAGGCATGACGTTAAAGGAACAAATTTGCATTGATCAATCAAGAACAAATTAAATCCGAGGTACTCTTGTCACACTGTGGAATGACGTCAACCCACAAGTCTGGACTACCCATCAGTATGCAGTTCTTCTTTAGCAAAGGTTAGTAGCGAAATAAATACTATAAAATGAGAATATAAAATTATCTCTAGAAGGCTATATTCAGTGACTGGAAGCAAATATCAAGAGAGAACGTGGTCAGCCATGAGAAGTATCGGATACAGAATCAAAAGAGCGAAGCGCGATAATTCTTATATCAGCATAGGTGTATATTAGTCAACCTCAGTATTATTGCATTTGGAAGTGATGGAACTTTGGTCGGCTTACAGTGAGTCAGCGAGTAATCGTAGTTGCAATAGTGCTATAAGAGTAGTATTGCAATTTAGACAAACATAATTTCTTACTGTAAAATAAAAACACTAAAAGTGGAACACCACACAACCAATAGTAGTTACAACAGTGCCAACTATCACAGAACAATGGTAAGAGTGTGAAGTACTAAGATAATTTCGGTATATAATTTAAGAAACCCAAAATTGCAACACAAGGTTCGAATCGGGTCAGTTCCAGAGGAGAATGACACCCACGGAAACTTAGAACTGAAAACTGGACTACAGTGTCGTTTACAATGATAAGATCGTAATGCAAAGTAAAAACACAAACAGAAGTTTCAGTTTTCGAACTGGGCTGGTTACATGGACGGCAAGATTTTCGAACTGGGCTGGTTACATGGAAGACAAGACGCACAAGCGGTCAAAGCTGGATACCGGTGTCTTAGATAGTTCGCAAGCAAATAATAGTTATGTGTATCAAACCGGTGAAGTAAAGCATTAGACTTGTAGGGATAGATAGCCCCTCGCAACCAATTTTTTTGTGCAATAACGTCAGTGCGGTAAAGTACTCGGTAGGCGACAATACATATACCAAAAAAAGTTGTGCATCGCCCCGGTTCCCATAACTCCTGAAGATAGACGTTGACTTTGGATATTGTACACAGACACAGTCCCTTTGACTGTTCAGGACGTCACTAAATTCATCCCAGAGATGTAAACAACCATGCATAAGCAGTGCCTATTAGACAGAGGGGATCCGACAGCCGATCAGCTCCAGTCATTCCACTAGGAACGAGGTACATGGCTCGTGTTTAGTTCAATGATGCCTACACGGTCAAAATCGCGGTTCGATCGCGTCCGCATTGGTACTTTGTGCCAGGAAGAACTCTCAACAAGGGAAGTGTCCAGGCTTCTCGGAGTGAACCAAAGCGATGTTGTTCGGACATGGAAGAGATACAGAGAGACAGGAACTGTCGATGACAAGCCTCGCTCAGGCCGCCCAAGGGCTACTACTGCAGTGGATGACCGCTACCTACGGATTATGGCTCATGTTCAATAATGCTTTCCGTGCAGCCACCGGACGTCGTGTTACGACTCAAACTGTGCGCAATAGTCCTCATGATTCGTGATTTCACTCCCAAAGTCCATGGCGAGGTCCATTTTTGCAACCACGACACCATGTAGCGCGGTACAGATGGGCCCAACATGCCGAATGAATCGCTCGGGATTGGCATCACGTTCTCTTCACCGATGAATGTCACATATGCCTTCATCCAGAAAATCGTCGGAGACGTGGCATTCGTCTTCGTGGTCGACAATTCGCGCCCCCATCGTGCACATCTTGTGAATGATTTCCTTTAGGACAACAAAATCGCTGAACTAGAGTGTAAAGCATGTTCTCCAGATGTGAACTCTATCGAATATGCCTGGGATAGACTGAAAAGGGATATTTATGGACGACGTGGCCCACCAACCACTCTGAGGAATCTACGCTGAATCGCCGTTGAGGAGTGGTACAAACTGAACCAACAGTGCCTTGGTGAACTTCTGAATAGTACGCCACGAGGAATACAGGCATGCATGAATGCAAGAGTACGTGCTACTGGGTGTTAGAGGCACCGGTGTGTACAGAAATCTGGACCATCACCTCTGAAGGTGTCGCTGTATGGTGGTACAACATTCAATGTGTGGTTTTCATGAGCAATAAAAAAGGCGGAAATGATGTTTATGCGGATCTCTATTCCAGTTTTCTGTACAGGTTCCGGAACTCTCGGAACGGAGGTGATGCAAAACTGTTTTTTGATGTGATGAGTGTATGACGCGGTTCACATCCGCCACCGCCGTTGTGTCCTGATCACAGCGTCCAGAGGCGATAGGTAGGCGTGGTAACACCCGTGTCCCAGTCTCACGTGAATGAGAGAGGTCACATGGCGTTAGCCAAACTTCACTCAGGTAAACCATGTCCGAGGAGATACTTTCGGTCTTATGGCCGCCTAGTGACCGTGCTTTTATTGCTGACATGCATGCCATTCACAGTTCCATTCATGATAAGCAGCTTCCTTGACTGTCACGTTGAAATCCGTATAAGGGACAAATATTGGGCAGCACTGCTCTTCGGTAATGATCCTGTTAGCGAGGCGGACAACAGTTTCCCCTCACGACAAAAGTTCAGCAGTTTACTGTGAATCATGGAGGTTGGTTTTACTTTAAAGAAGATCGTTTTTGAGAAATCAGACTCTAGTTATTGAGAAAAGGAATGCACAGTATAAGAAGACACTAACAGTTACGAAGTTCTCTAATTACAAAATATTACAAACATGACTTTAAAATTCTCCAAAATTTTCTCTATCAATAACACGAACGAGAAAGCAATTATGTCAGTTTTCATTTCCATACTAAAGTATTCTAGATAGCTTCTCCAAGATTCGCAGAAAACAGATCTCACTCTTTGGAAGCCTCAACTGTACGCTACAGTGCCCCAAATAAGAATGTCTCAGTGCTGCACAACTGATTAACGATAGATAAAATTAAAAGCAGAGACAAAACGTAAGAGAACGACTTTTTCTTCCATAATGAGCTTCGCTATTAGAAGCTTGTATTATTCCTATATCTTGAATTCTGTTGGGAAACAATAATGCCGTTTCAACTATTTCACCTTTATTTTGTAGTACAGTGCATAACCTGCATTCCTGTACTAGATAAGTGTTTTGTATATATTTTAGCCTCTTAAATTAGTTGGAAGAGGTCAGTTTTGTGACTAGAAGCTCTGTCGTCTTCCCATTTCAACATTTGTTAAGTCGAACTTGCAATCTATGTTTCTCAAGAACTCCTGTTATTTATCCAAACTATTTCTTTGCATTGACACTTAATGAAATCAAACCAACACGAGTAAACAAAATAAAATATCTTTTAGCAACTCTTACTCAGGAAGAGAAGAGTAAAATGATCAAAATCTTCTTTCTAATTTTATGATTACATGTTCTCTTTTCTTGCTGGCATAGTATGGATTCTGTTCTTTTATAACATTTTACTGTCGGGAATAAATGAAAAATAACTACTCAAAAGATACTGTACAAAATGCACACTCTTTGTACTGCCACGCGATTTTCTTTTGTCTTCTGCAATATTTTGAGACCATAGTAAGAGTCAGTGGTACAGTTTGTCTCTGAATGCAGTTCTGCCGGAAGCAATGGGACCAGAACCGTCCCCTACGTAATTTCGACGTATTCGATAGGGTTTAAAAGAACTTTTTCGTGGAGACCTAGCTTATGATCGTACAAATGGCGGTGACAGTTGCCTGACTCTTCGTCTTACTCGAATAATTAATTAGTTTTGCAAAATTCCGTGGCGATATTAGTTAATCCGTTTCCTCCACAAACACATCATAGAAATTTATGTTGCAATTGTGGAAGGTTAACCGTTTGTCGCTAATTGTTTCGGATCCTTGACATAAATCTGTAGTAAAGTTACTTGAGGACCGTTACCTTGCAGGAGGCAGAAAACTGATCCGTGACTGAATTTCACTTATGCCGCCATCTCGTCGATTGCGCTACGCCGGTCGTCGATGGACAGATCCTCTGTATACGAATATCTAGCGATTTCCGCTTCTTTACAAAAGGGATGGTTAGCCACTTTGTCATTCAGTACTGTGCGACCGCTCCTTAAGTGTCTGCGCCACGTAACTAGTGTGTCACGTGATGGTGTACACATTACCCCACGAAGTCGACAGCTGCCACGCCGGGGGCAACAGTTGGCCGTGTTGACTGATTATCAGCGGCAGCTTGCGGGCGCCGGGCTTACCCAAGTTGGTGAGTGACTCCTTCCAGCAGCGCTGAGGCGCCTTCTGGGTCAGCAGGGAGGCACCGGGCGGGACTCTGGTGGCGCTTCTGGGGAGTTGGAGGGATTCCCGCAGGCAGGCGCGTCGGGGCTCCCCCGGGGGGCCCCGAGTTGTGGCACCGAAATTAATGACCGGATTAAAGCGTAATTATAACTCCGCAGAAAACTTGCACGTCCCTGGGTGTACGACGAACACTTCGCCATGCGTCGCGCTTCGCACAGGCACTATTAATGCGGGTAAAAAGGGCGTAGGTGTTGAGAAAATCGCCTGAAAAATTTAGCGACACTTTTTACTCTATGCTACTCATACTTTCAAGCAGATAAATACGAGAGCATGCTGAAAAGTAATCCCTCCGAATTTTTATGTGAGAACTCTCAAAGCTTTTCAAATAAAACCAACGTTATTAGCATTCTTCATGACTACGTATTTACAGCTCTCTGCCGCTATAGGACACCGAGTTGTAGCCTGTGACAGGCGATGTGCAACGTAAATACACTGACGAGCCAGAACATTACGGTCGCCTACTTAATTGCTTGTTTGTCTATCTTTAGAACGAAACACATCACTGATTCTGGGTATCATAAATCAGACAGTTTACTGGTAGGTTTGTGGACGTTCGTGGCATCAGATGTCTTCGCACAGGTCGTGTAATATGCGTAAATAAGGGATCGCTGATTTGCTTACGCGGCGATAGCGCCCGCTAGCGACCCAGGTGGGTTGCATAGGATTTACATCCGGTGAACATGGTCGCATAGATACCAGCGTGAGTTCACTATAATGCTCCTGAAACCAGTGTAGAACGATTCTGGGTCCGACAAACGGACAATTATACTGAATGATACTGCTGAAAGGGGAAGACATAAAGTATGAAGGGATGCAGGTGGTTCCCAGCTGTCAGCTTGGCGTCCTTTACTACTACAGGTCACACATAAGAACAGCAGAATGTCTGCCACAATACTGCTCCTACGAGCCCGCATCCGTGCTGTGCTTTACTTCGCGAGCCGCCGTTCCCCCTCGATGACTCGCGTATGTGGAGACGACCATCGACCACGTGTAGCAAAAACGTGAAAAACGTGATACCCCCGAAGAGCCGACGTGTTTTCATTGATCGACGGCCGAATCCTGGCGGTCCATTGCCAACTGCAATCATAACTGAAGATACCGTTGGGACAATATGTGGACACGTAAGGTTGGTCTGCTGCGGAGCTCTATGTTCAACAATGTATGATGAACGATGTGCTCCGAAACACATGTGCGTGCACCAGCATTGTGTTCTTTCGGCAGAGATGCCACAGATCACCATCTCTCTTACTTCACAGAGCACAGAAGCCGTACCCCGCATTCTGTAAAGAACCGTGGACGTCCAGCCATTTAGCGCCTAGTGCAGTTTCACTATCATTCTACCTGTTTCCCTAGATGCTCCCGACATTAGCAAGTGAATAATCGACAAGCTTCGCCGTTTTCTAGATACTCGGTCACAGCCTTGAGAAATAATTATCTGCCCTTTCACAAAGCCGCTTATCTGAGTGGATTTCTCCATTTGCAGTCTGTGTCTTCAGTAGATAATCTTAATCCGTCTTTGCTGCGCTTATACATGGTGGTCGATTGGTCGTGACTGTGCTAAATAGCTCACGAAATAAGCGTCAAACGAAGAAACTGCAAAGAACGATACGTGTCTATCTTGAAGGGGGAAACCAGATGTGGTTGGCCCGCTAGATGGCGCTGCCGTAGGTCAAATGGATATCAACTGCGTTTTATTTTAAACAGCAACCCCCATTTTTATTACATATTCGTGTGGTACGTAAAGAAATATGAATGTTTCAGTGAGACCACTTATTTCGCTTTGTGACAGATGGCGCTGTAATAGTCACAAATATGTGGCTCACAATTTTAGGCGAACAGTTAGCAACAGGTAGGTTTTTTAAATTAAAATACAGAACGTGGTTACGTTTGAACATTTTATTTCGGTTGTTCCAGTGTGATATATGTACCTTTGTGAACTTATCATTTCAGAGAACGCATGCTGTTCCAGCGTGATTACCTGTAAATACCACATTAGTGCAATAAATGCTCAAAATGATGTTAGTCAACCTCAATGAATTTGGCGATACGTGTAACTACATTCCTCTCAACAGCGAGTAGTTCGCCTTCCGTCATATTCGCACATGCATTGACAATGCGCTGACGCATGTTGTAAGGTGTTGTCGGTGGATCACGATCCTTCAACTTTCCCCACAGAAAGAAATCCGCGGACGTCCGATCCGGTGAACGTGCGGGCCATGGTATGCTGCTTCGGCGATCAATGCACCTGTCATGAAATATGCTATTCAATACCGCTTCAAACACACACGAGCTATGAGTCGGACATCCGTCATGTTGGAAGTACATCGCCATTCTATCATACAGTGAAAAATCTTGTAGTAAAATCGGTAGAACATCACGTAGGAAATAAGAATATATAGCACCATTGAGATTCCCATCGATAAAATGGGGGGCCATATATCCTTCCTCCCATAATGCCGCACCATACATTAACCCGCCAAGGTCACTGATGTTCCACTTGTCGCAGCCATCGTGGATTTTCCGTTGACCAATAGTGCATATTATGCCGGTTTACGTTACCGCTGTTGGTCAATGACGCTTCGTCGCTAGATAGAACGAGTGCAACAAATCTGCCATCGTCCGTTAATTTCTCTTGTGCCCAGTGGAAGAACTGTACACGACGTTCAAAGTCGTCGCCATGCAATTCCTGGTGCATAGAAATATGGTAAGGGTGCAATCGATGTTGATGTAGCACCCTCAACACACATTTTTGAGATTTCCGATTCTCTCGCAATTTGTGTGCTACTGATGTGCGGATTAGCCTCGACAGCAGCTAAAACACCTGCTTGGGCATCTTCATTTGCTGCAGGTCGTGGTTGACGTTTCACATGTGGCTGAACACTTCCTGTTTCCTTAAATAAGGTAACTATTCGGTAAACGGTCGGGAGACTTGGGTGATGTCGTCCAGGATACCGAGCAGCATATATAGCACACGCCCGTTGGGCATTTTGATCACAATAGCCATACATCAACACGATATCGACCTTTTCCGCAATTGGTAAACTGTCCATTTTAGCACGGGTAATGTATCACGAAGCAAATACAGTCCGCACTGGCGGAATGTTAGGTGATACCACGTAGTTGTACGCTTGTGACTATTACAGCGCCATCTATCACAAAGCATAAAAAGTGGTCCAACGAAGACATCCATATTTCTATACGTACTACACGAATGTGTAATAAAAATGGGGGTTCCTAATTTAAAAAAACGCAGTTGATATCCGTTTGACCTATGGCAGCGCCATCTAGCGGGACAACCATAACGCCATCTCGTTTCCCCCTTCAACCTAGATGAGTTTTGTTCTTCGTAGTTCTTTCGTATGACGCTTATTTCGTGAGTTATTCGGCTCGGTCAGGATCAATGGACCACCCTGTATACTTTTCGTAGAGCGCCATGTGCCCGCTACCCTACTGGACGATATCCAACCTCGCGGTGGGCAGTAGTCGTAATGGTTTTAGTTGTCAGTGTATGTCGGCGCGTGAGAAATAACGTGCTGTAATCGAGTTTCGAATTCGAACAGTTCGTTCATGCACGTTGCACCGTCTCATTCAGCACGACAACGCCAGACAACACGCGAGCGCTGCGACATCCGCAAGAGCCCGACGCCCCGGATTCGCTTTTATCCACACAATCCTGACTTGGCGCCATCCGATTTTCCCCTGTTTCCAAAATTTAAAGAACTCCTTCGAGGCCTTCACGTTCGTACGGGGTGATCACCGGTTAACTCCACCGCTTTAGGGCACTGTGGCCGGTTAGCGAGGCCGTCTGCTTTGTCCACGGTGCTGGTGACGGGAGGAGCACAGTCAGTAGATTACGGTTTGTCAGTAGGTTACTTGTAACATACATAACGCAAACACTTTAAAAGAAAAGTAAATTACTTACGTGTATTAAGCACGGAGATGTTGGAATTATGTCCGTTCATCGTACAAGCATTTGTGACACGTGCTTAGAAAATTGCTCATTGCACGCTGCAGTTCCCTCTGAGAAATGGCAGCATTCGCTGGATGAATGTTAGTTTTAAAACCATCTAAAGTGTGTGCATTTGAATTGCACACTTACCCTTTCAATGCACCCGTGGTCTAGGGGTAGCGTCTTTGATTCATAATCAAAACGTCTTCCGTCCCGGGTTCGATCTCCGCCACTGCCTAAATTTTGATAAATAATCAGCATTGGCGGCCGAAGACTTCCGGCATAAGAAGTCAGCCTCTTTCTGCCAACGGCTTTGTCAAAGAGGGCGGAGGAGCGGATAGAGGTTCAGGGCACTCTCTTGTCCTAGGGGTGGGAAATTGCTCCTAAAGGCGGAAGAATCAGCAAAGATCAACGACATGAAGATGCAGAAGGCAATGGAAACCACTGCATTAATGACACGTTACATGTATCCACAGGACATGTGGCCTGTAATTGAAGAAGTGTCATGATGATCTCTCCATTGGCAAAATATTCCGGAATAGTCCCCCATTCGGATATCCGGGAGGGGACTGCCAAGGGGGAGGTTACCATGAGAAAAAGATTGAATAATCAACGAAAGGATAACGTTCTACGAGTCGGGGCGTGGAATGTCAGAAGCTTGAACGTGGTAGGGAAACTAGAAAATCTGAAAAGGGAAATGCAAAGGCTCAATCTAGATATAGTAGGGGTCAGTGAAGTGGAAGGAAGACAAGGATTTCTGGTCAGATGAGTATCGGGTAATATCAACAGCAGCAGAAAATGGTATAACAGGTGTAGGATTCGTTATGAATAGGAACGTAGGGCAGAGGGTGTGTTACTGTGAACAGTTCAGTGACCGGGTTGTTCTAATCAGAATCGACAGCAGACCAACACCGACAACGATAGTTCAGGTATACATGCCGACGTCGCAAGCTGAAGATGAATAGTTAGAGAAAGTGTATGAGGATATTGAAAGGGTAATGAAGTATGTAAAGGGGGACGAAAATCTAATAGTCATGGGCGACTGGAATGCAGTTGTAGGTGAAGGAGTAGAAGAAAAGTTTAAATGAGAATATGGGCTTGGGACAAGGAATGAAAGAGGAGAAAGACTAATTGAGTTCTGTAACAAGTTTCAGCTAGTAATAGCGAATACCCTGCTCAAGAATCACAAGAGGAGGAGGTATACTTGTAAAAGGCCGGGAGTTACGGGAAGATTTCAATTAGATTACATCATGGTCAGACAGAGATCCCGAAATCAGATACAGGATTGTAAGGCGTACCCAGGAGCAGATACAGACTCAGATCACAATATAGTAGTGATGAAGAGTAGGCTGAAGTTCAAGACAATAGTCAGGAAGAATCAATACGCGAAGAAATGGGATACGGAAGTACTACGGAATGACGAGATACGTTTGAAGTTCTCTAACGCTATAGATACAGCAATAAGCAATACCGCAGTAGGCAGTACAGTTGAAGAGGAATGGACATCTCTAAAAAGGGCCATCACAGAAGTTAGGAAGGAAAACATAGGTACAAAGAAGGTAGCTGCGAAAAAACCATGGGTAACAGAAGAAATACTTCAGTTGATTGATGAAAGGAGGAAGTACAAACATGTTCCAGGAAAATCAGGAATACAGACACACAAGTCGCTGAGGAATGAAATAAATAGGAAGTGCAGGGAAGCTAAGACGAAATGGCTGCAGGAAAAATGTGAAGACATCGAAAAAGACATGATTGTCGGAAGGACAGCCTCAGCATACAGGAAAGTCAAAACAACCTTTGGTGACATTAAAAGCAACGGTGGTAACATTAAGAGTGCAACGGGAATTCCACTGTTAAATGCAGAGGAGAGAGCAGATAGGTGCAAAGAATACATTCCAAGCCTCTGTGAGGGTGAAAATTTGTCTGATGTGATAGAAGAAGAAACAGGAGTCGATTTAGAAGAGATGGGTGATCTAGTATTAGAATCGGAATTGAAAAGAGCTTTGGAGAACTTACGGTCAAATAAGGCAGAAGGGGTAGATAACATTCCATCAGAATTTCTAAAATCATTGGGGGAAGTGGCAACAAGAGGACTATTCACGTTGGTGTGTAGAATATATGAGTCTGGCGATATACCATCTGACTTTCGGAAAAGCATCATCCGCACAATTCCGAAGACAGCAAGAGCTGACAAGTGCGAGAATTATCGCACAATCAGCTTAACAGCTCATGCATCGAAGCTGCTTACAAGAATAATATACAGAAGAATGGAAAAGAAAATTGAGAATGCGCTAGGTGACGATCAGTTTGGCTTTAGGAAAAGTAAAGGGACGAGAGAGGCAATTCTGACGTTACGGCTAATAATGGAAGCAAGGCTGAAGAAAAATCAAGACACTTTCATAGGATTTGTCGACCTGGAAAAAGCGTTCGACAATATAAAATGGTGCAAGCTGTTCGAGATTCTGAAAAAAGTAGGAGTAACCTATGGGGAGAGACGGGTCATATACAAAATGTACAACAACCAAGAGGGAATAATAAGAGTGGACGATCAAGAACGAAGTGCTCGTATTAAGAAGGGTGTAAGACAAGGCTGTAGCCTTTCGCCCCTATTCTTCAATCTGTACATCGAGGAAGCAATGATGGAAATAAAAGAAAGGTTTAGGGGCGGAATTAAAATACAAGGTGAAATGATATCAATGATACGATTCGCTGATGACATTGCTATCCTCAGTGAAAGTGAAGAAGAATTAAATGATCTGCTGAACGGAATGAACAGTCTAATGAGTACACAGTATGGTTTGAGAGTAAATCGCAGAAAGACGAAGGTAATGAGAAGTAGTAGAAATGAGAACAGCGAGAAACTTAACATCAGGATTGATGGTCACGAAGTCAATGAAGTTAAGGAATTCTGCTACCTAGGCAGTAAAATAACCAATGACGGAAGGAGCAAGGAGGACATCAAAAGCAGACTCGCTATGGCAAAAAAGGCATTTCTGGCCAAGAGAAGTCTACTAATATCAAATACCGGCCTTAATTTGAGGAAGAAATTTCTGAGGATGTACGTCTGGAGTACAGCATTGTATGGTAGTGAAACATGGACTGTGGAAAACCGGAACAGAAGAGAATCGAAATCGAAGCATTTGAGATGTGGTGCTATAGATGAATGTCGAAAATTAGGTGGACTGATAAGGTAAGGAATGAGGAGGCTCTACGCAGAATCGGAGAGGAAAGGAATATGTGGAAAACACTGATAAGGAGAAGGGACAGGATGATAGGACATCTGCTAAGACATGAGGAAATGACTTCCATGGTACTAGAGGGAGCTGTAGAGGGCAAGAACTGTAGTGGAAGACAGAGATTGGAATAAGTCAAGCAAATAATTGAGGACGTAGGTTGCAAGTGCTACTCTGAGATGAAGAGGTTAGCCCAGGAAAGGAATTCGTGGCGGACCGCATCAAACCAGTCAGTAGACTGATGACCCTTTCAATCTCCCGCCCCCCCCCCCCCCCTTTCCCTCCAGATAAATATCGCAGGCGGATAAAACAGGGGAATATTATTAAATATAACTGTATCTTGAAACACGTCATGAATTTCCTGTAACGAGAAGATGAATGCACATTCTCGCACTGGCGAGAGGGCGCGAAACAGATTTTGTCTTGTTTAATTGTCCACAAAAGGCCGTAAATGTTTTCCACGTATCTCTCAGTGTTAATTGTTTCCTAGGAAAAAGAAAAACAGGGTCAATTATTCTTTCACCGCTAGTGGCGCACCACACTCGTACCTGGGTGTTCTGCGTGGGGAATCACGTGCCAGACCAACCACAAAAAACTGCAAAGAGTGCAAAACAAGGTCTTAAGGTGGATTCTGGACGCCACGCCATGGACACCCATAACCGAGCCCCACTAAATTTAAACCATGCATGACACAGTGAAAAGACTAGTGACTGCCGGCCGCTGGTGGCCGAGCGGTTCTGGCGCTACAGTCTGGAACCGCGCGACCCCTACGGTCGTAGGTTCGAATCCTGCCTCGGGCATGGATGTGTGTGTTGTCCTTAGGTTAGTTACGTTTAAGTAGTTCTAAGTTCTAGGGGACTTACGACCTCAGCAGTTGAGTCCCATAGTGCTCAGAGCCATTTGAACCATTTTGACTAGTGACTACACTGTACAACAAATTAGAAATACTAAAGGCTGTTGTGGACAACTCAGGGACACAGGTATTGTGATACCCAGAACATGGCACAGGGAGAGAGTGCCACGCCTTATCATTCAAGAACCTGTACAATAAGTAACTAGTAGTGAATAGGTAAATGTTTAGTATGTTTTTGTCTTGTTCTGTCATTTTCGTGTTCCCTTTTCGTATAATATGATTCTTTTTGTTTAGTTAGTAAGACCTGTCACCACCACAACAGCAAAAGTTTTTTGGGGAATTAATTGCACCACGAAATCCAAGATACCACCCTTTGATAATTAAAGCAGGCACCACCACAGCAGCCAAAGGTACAAAACCTTGCGAGCCATCACATGTAATTAGTAGTTTAAGTATCTAAACTAACCTACAAATGTAGTGACTAAGTCCAATTCCCCCCCTCTCTGTCAGCTGTGCGAACACCCATAACAATATAGATTTCCCTAGGGACAGATTAACCAGACCTAGACTAGCAAGTAAAGATTTAAAGTTAAAGTGTAGATGCAGACCAACTGCGGACCTACGCACTCACGACGGCCGCCCTCAGTGGCCAAGCGACGTGGAACACCGTACCCCAGCCAGGTGGGGACGACCAGCACCCTGCCGCAACGAGCACAGCGGCCGCCTAGGAACGACAACACTCGCTGCTGCCCACTAGTGCAAATACACAAAAGAAAGCAGTGGGAAGCAGCACGCGCTGCACCCACTGCACAGAACCCAACAATCCCAAACCCACGCCCCATAAATCGAGGATGGTCGGTGGCTGCAAGGCCTTATTGTTCCTACCATGCCCTCCAAAGCCCACGATTTGCTTTGTAAATGAAAGAAATCCCAGAGAAAAACAACCAAAAACTACACACATATACACGTAGATTCGACGATGCCGAAGGCACTGTAAAACACCACGTCGCACACGCAAAAAACAACTCGTTCCTTTCGAAGAAGCAGGGGTCCCTCGTGTACTACGTCTAGATTTTCAGAACTCCGTTAACGGTTGGTTTATGTATTAATGTATCCACTTAGATGGAAGCATAATTCATCCGAAAAGAAATTTATATGGGAATCAATTTCTCAGTCATGCAACCTATTCAAAATCCATGCAAAATACCCGCAACCTTTCTGCAGGGTTACCTGATTCAAGCGATTGTGCTGAAATTACTTTATAGGGCTGTTTGAACGGAGCCTTAGCAAATTCCCATATGCTAGAAAAAAGTCTGACTTTCTAGGAGATTTTTCCAGAGCATGTAATGTTATCGGGAGTTTCTTCTGTGAGTACTTTATCTGCTTGTTTGTGTTTCCTATCTAGACCACTTCCAGTGAAGGCCGCTGTGGCTGAGCGGTTCTAGGCGCTCCAGTCTGGAACCGCGCTGCTGTTACGGTCGCAGGTTCGAATCCTGCCTCGAGCATGAATGTGTGTTATGTCCATAGGTTAGTTAGGTTTAAGTAGTTGTAAGTCTAAGGGACTGATGACCTCAGATGTTAAGTCCCATAGAGCCATTTCAACCAATAGAGCCACTTACAGTTTCACGAAAGTTATTTATCAGTCGCTGAATACTACTCTGATTAGGAAACTGGATATCAGCAATTCCTCTTGAAACAAGCTGCTTACTGTACGTATGAAATCCGCACAGTTGATGTAAAATGGTGCAAGTAGAGGTGAGGCTGTGGCTGCATCAACAAAGTCAAACACTCTGCGCAGACGGTATCAACAAATTGGTCTCATGCTGGGAGAAGTATGTTCGTTGCCAGGGTAATTATTTTGAGAAATATATAGGTAGATATGAAGAAAAAAGATGTATGATTTTAATGACATATGTTTACTTTTAAAAAGCCTTTAGAGGTTTCACATAAAAAATTCGATCGAACTACTTTTCAGGACTCCCTCGTAATTAAAAAGCGGTGGTCCTCACATGTGGACTAAGGATTTTATGTTTCTACATCTAGGAGTAATCAGTAACTCCCCAACTCACCACCCTCTCAAATTGTCAGTTCTTTAAAGAATCGAACTACCATGTATATAACAGCTAAGTGCTTTCAGTATCAAAAACTGGATGAGCATAGTCTCAGTACTTTCCACTCCATTTAAGGAAAAGCTAGGCTTTGATGGATCTTAATGCTTATGGTGCCCTATCTCCCACTCTTAGTCTCGTACAAAGATACAATTCTGCAGGTACAATTGAGTGGCACACGTAAACACTACCTGAAAACTGTATTGCGAATGCCGTTCCTTTGGAAAAGAACACAATTGATATGTCACTCTGCTCTAAGTCGTTGCAGATGATGCAGATGATGGAAGCACATTCACCTCAACTTTCACCCTAACGTACAGGACTTCAAAGCTTTTCACTTCTGTCTACTTTGATTAAACAGATACTCACTTTCAAAGCGTGTATACATTACTTTTGGTCATCCTGTTTGATGGCTTCCGTGAGATTAGGATTACACAATACGTGCCCCCCTTCTAACAGCCGTGTACCGCAAGTCTCTAGAGGAACGGAAGGTTCCAAATGATTGGAAAAGAGCACAGGTAGTCTCAGGTTTCAAGAAGGGTCGTCGAGCGGATACGCTAAACTATAGTCCTATATGAAACTTCCTGGCAGATTAAAACTGTGTGCCCGACCGAGACTCGAACTCGGGACCTTTGCCTTTCACAAGCAAGTGATGACCGGGCGTGAGTCGTGCTTCGGTGGCTCAGATGGTAGAGCACTTGCCCGCGAAAGGCAAAGGTCCCGAGTTCGAGTCTCGGTCTGGCACACAGTTTTAATCTGCCAGGAAGTTTCATATCAGCGCACACTCCGCTGCAGAGTGAAAATCTCATTCTGGTATAGGCCTATATCTCTGACATCGATCTGTTGTAGAATTGTAGAACATGTTTTTTTGCTCGCGTATCATGTCATTTCTGGAAACCCAGACTCTACTCTGTAGGAAACAACATGGATTCCGGAAACAGCGATCGTGTGAGACCCAACTCGCTTTATTTGTTCATGAGACCCAGAAAATATTAGATACAGGCTCCCAGGTAGATGCCATTTTCCTCGACTTCCGGAAGGCGTTCGATACAGTTCCGCACTGTCGCCTGATAAACAAAGGGAGAGCCTACGGAATATCAGACCAGCTGTGTGGCTGGATTGAAGAGTTTTTAGCAAACAGAACACAGCATGTTGTCTCAATGGAGCGACGTTTACAGACGTTAAAGTAACCTCTGGCGTGCCACAGGGGAGTGTTATGGGACCATTGTTTTTCACAATATATATAAATGACCTAGTAGATAGTGTCGGAAGTTCCATGCGGATTTTCGCGGATGATGCTGTAGTGTACAGAGAAGTTGCAGCATTAGAAAATTGCAACGAAATGCAGGAAGATCTGCAGCGGATAGACACTTGCTGCAGGGAGTGGCAACTGACAGTTAACATAGACAAATTTAATCTATTGCGAATACATAGAAAGAAGGATCCTTTATTGTATGATTATATGATAGCGGAACAAACACTGGTAGCAGTTACTTCTCTAAAATATCTGGGAGTATGCGCTCGGAACGATTTGAAGTGGAATGATCATATAAAATTAATTGTTGGTAAGGCGGGTGCCAGGTTGAGATTCATTCGGAGAGTCTCTAGAAAACGTAGTCCATCAACAAAGGAGGTGGCTTACAAAACACTCGTTCGACTTATACTTGAGTATTGCTCATCAGTGTTGGATCCGTACCAGGCCGGGTTGATAGAGGAGATAGAGAAGATCCAAAGAAGAGCGGCGCGTTTCGTCACAGGGTTACTTGGTAAGCGTGACAGCGTTACGGAGATGTTTAGCAAACTCAAGTGGCAGACTCTGCAAGAGAGGCGCACTGCATCGCGGTGTAGCTTGCTGTCCAGGTTTCGAGAGGGTGCGTTTCTGAATGAGGTATCGAATATATTGCTTCCCCCTAATTATATCTCCCAAGGAGATCACGAACGTAAAATTAGAGAGATTCGACCGCGGACGGAGGCTTTTCCGGCAGTCGTTTTTCCCGCGAACCATACGCGACTGGAACAGGAACGGGAGGTAATGACAGTGGCACGTAAAGTGCCCTCCGCGACACACCGTTGGGTGGCTTGCGGAGTATAAATGTAGATGTAGATGTAAATGTAGATGTACTTGTATCGTGTGACAATCGATTAAATGGTAAAATACATTGCGGTGGAAGTTAGCACAGGCCACAATCTCTTAAAAAGTCTGTAATAATTCCATAAATAGTACTGTCTGATGTGACAAAAGTCTTGGTTCTGGTGGGGAACTGATAATGTAATTTGATTACTCTCTTTTGTACATAATAACTTACCGAAAATGATACCACCGATAAATTGAGCAGATAAACAATGCGTTTGTGCAAGGTGTGGACAACTGTACTACATTGACAAGCAACTGTAGGAGACTTGGCGAGAAGTTATGTCATGACTGTATGGGTGGAAGTGACATAAAATCGATAAAATTACGAAAAGTGACGAAAAATATTTGAAAATTGCGAGAAAGTACGCAGAAATACGAGGAAATTGAAGGGGAATGAAAAAATACTTGTATGTCTTCTAGTTGGTGCAGGAAAGTTCTTGGGAAGGAGAATGTGATAGTAAGAGGAATACGAGGAAATGTTGATTCGAAAGCACCAACAACCAGGGAAACAGTCATTTTTTATGGGCAGCAATAAGATGACTGGAATATATTGTTTAACGTGGATGACCACCAAATGTAGCGTAATAAAATATAAATTTATTTTATGTGTCGGATCACAAGGCCAGGTGTGATCTCAAAGTTATCGGCAGCCACCTTATAGATTTTTATAAAGTTTCCTTAGCTGTGTGTGAATCTCATGGGACTTAAAGTCCTTAGCTAAAGGGCCTTGTATTACCGTCTGTGTGTGTGTGTGGGGGGGGGGGGAGACTGCAATATACAACTACAGGATGGATCGTACATTTGAGCCTGTGCAAAACTGTTTAGGTGTTTCATACCCTAGCAAACAGTATTTACAATGTGCTTCTTTGTACTCTCCACCAATCACTACCATGTGGTGTCAGCTAACAAATACCTTACAAAATAGTTGCTGTACGGTTCTTAACAACATCCATCTGTATGCCTCTTGAGATAATAGTGATACATGCAAGTTCACTGCTGTCTTTGACGCTACCCTGGAAAAGATAACTATCTGCCTCTAAACTGACATGGATCTGCGTTAAAGGATAATAGAAAGTAGATGGAGTGATCGGCAGAGAGTGGTTGTAATGAGATAGACTAACGATGCATTCTAGAGAGAGGCAGATGTTGTGGGTCATTTACCATGCATTTAATCTATACCATCTCGGTATAGATTAGTTGTGTGGTATAACTTGCTTTCGACTCGTATAAAACTGCGTGCTCTGTGTGTGATTCAAAATGGTTCAAATGGCTCTGAGCACTATGGGACTTAACATCTGTGGTCATCAGTCCCCTAGAACTTAGAACTACTTAAACCTAACTAACCTAAGGACATCACACACGTCCATGCCCGAGGCAGGATTCGAACCTGCGACCGTAGCAGTCGCGCGGTTCCGGACTGAGCGCCTAGAACCGCTAGACCACCGCGGCCGGCTCTGTGTGTGACTTAGAGACATATCTACCTGCAAACCTCTCCACACCAAACTCATCAGAGTACTTCCAACACATGTGTGATGAATCATGTTCATTGACAGAACATCTATTTCTATACCCTCCTCTAGACAAACGAAGACGTATGCAGAGCACTCCACTTCTCAGCCACGTCTTGGATATAAATCGAGACTTCAGTTTCATAACTACAGTGATTCTAAGTTAGTGAAAGGGGTTTGTGAAGTACTAAAAACCGAATTTCACATGTCAAATACCGCTGCTATGTGTTCCTTGTATGATACATTTTCCATTGCAGACGATCATTATACATACTTTCCAAAGCATAGTTGGATATGAGCAGTGGGCACTATACACATCTAAAAAAAGCTATATTGTGCATGTACCACGAAGATTCTTTTTTTTTTTTTTTTTTTTTTTTTTTTTTTTTTTTTTTTTTTTTTTTTTTTTTGTAGTTTTATCATCTTCAATTTTGTCACAGTAGTGAGTGGGACATAAAACTTGCAGGGTGGGTGTAGGTCAGATGCTGGACTTATATGTCCTGCATTAGAGTATTAAGAGCGTTCCACTCTACATGACTAATGTTTTAGGAAGCACATGGCTTCAACATTAACAAATTTAAGTATAGAACTGTGTAGCTTTAAAAATGAGTGAGTTCAATTCTACGATCATTTCTCTCTTGCCAATATCTTCGTGCTACAGACCCCAAACACTAGAACAATACTTCAGAACTGATAGCACAGTTGAAACATTGTCCATCTGGAGCCCCATCATGGATAAACCACATATTTCTTCTTAACTGTCTGTTATTTCGTTACAACAGTCTCATACCTACTATACACCGATAAATGGTGCTAACCTCCTTGACATGTACGCATCTGGAAAGGTCTCGTGCATGTGGACGGGTACTGTGAGTAAGACTGGTGCAGAACAGCCTTCACTGAACAGCAGTTACGGACTCAGTTCACTCTATTCCTTACGAGACATGGAATGTAGTGGGTATAGTACCATCCTACTCGTGGTCCATTGTAAATTAAATTGGCGACAGTGTTTCAGGTCAGGGAGGATTGGTCAAAGACAGTGCGGAAGCATCTTTCAATCTCTAACTTTGTCCTATGGCTGCAAGAATACTCTGTGACTCCCAACCACATAGGCAAAGATGGAAAATCCTGATCGTAAATTAGGCACTATGATCAAAGTGCTAGAAATATGTATTTCCAGCGCTATAGGAAGCTGTCTGGTACACTTTTGTGTACATCCTGCACAATCATCAATCTACATTTGCAATCTGGTACACACAGACACACAAAGTAGCCGTGGCGGGGGGAGGGGGGGGGGGGGGGATCAGTGATACAGAAACTGGGGAGCATGTTGGTTAGTCGTTGACGTTACATACAAACTGCTAAGATTTCTAAAATTGACCACACTACCAACTGTGGTGCTTATAACATTTCATCGTCCCATCTCGATGGTGTCTTTTCCTCCTATCCATCCATTGGTTTGTTGTTGATCACTATATAAGCTTGATTGACGCAATTGTGTTTTTATCCCTTCCAGGGATGGCCAGCACCGAAACAGTGGTTGTGTACATGGCTGCAACATGACGAAACGATGCTCTTCGTCTCTTCAAAATGGAACACCTAAAAACCTGTTACTCTGTCAATGTCGCAGACTCATCCAGTTTCTATATTGGGTGGTCCATGGATTGTGACTGGGCCAAATATCTCACGAAGAAAACGTCAAATGAAAAAACTACAAAGAACGAAACTTGTCTAGCTTGAAGGGGGAAACTAGATGGCGCTATGGTTGGCCCGCTAGATGGCTCTGCCATAGGTCAAACGGATATCAACTGCGTTTTTTTTTAAAATAGGAACCACCATTTTTATAACATATTCGTGTAGTACGTAAAGAAATATGAATGTTTTAGTTGGAACACTTTTTTCGCTTTGTAATAGGTGGCGCTGTAATAATCACAAACATATGCCTCACAATTTTAGACGAACAGTTGGTAACAGGTAGGTTTTTTTAAAAATTAAAATACAGAACGTAGGTACGTTTGGACATTTTATTTCGGTTGTTCCAATGTGATACATGTACCTTTGTGAACGTATCATTTCTGAGAACGCATGCTGTTACAGCGTGATTACCTGTAAATACCACCTTAATGCAATAAATGCTCAAAATGATGTTCGTCAACCTCAATGCATTTGGCAATACTTGTAACGACATTCCTCTCAACAACGAATAGTTCGCTTTCCGTAATGTTCGCACATGCATTGACAATGCTTTGACGCATGTTGTCAGGCATTGTCGGTGGATCACGATGGCAAATATCCTTCAACTTTCCCACATAAAGAAATCCGGGGACGTCAGATACGGCGAACGTGCGGGCCATGGTGCTTCGACGACCAATCCATCTGACATGAAATATGCAATTCAATACCGCTTCAACCGCACGCCGAACAACCATCATATTGGAAGTACATCGCCATTCTGTCATGCAGTGAAACATCTTGTAGTAACATCGGTAGAGCATTACGTAGGAAATCAGCATACATTGCACCATTTAGTCTGCCATCGATAACATGGGAGCCAATTACCCTTACTCCCATAATGCTGCACCCAACATTAACCCGCCAAGGTCGCTGATGTTCCACTTGTCGCAGCCATCGTGGATTTTCCATTGCCCAATAGTTAATACTATGCCGGCTTACGTTACCGCTGTTGGTGAATGACGCTTCGTGGCTAAATACAACGCGTGCAAAATATCCCTCATAATCCAATAATATCTCTTGTGTCCAGTGGCAGAACTGTACACGACGTTCAAAGTCGTCGCCATGCAATTCCTAGAGCATACAAATATGGTACGGGTGCACTCGATGATCTGAGGTTCCCGATCCTCGCGCTGTTTGTCTGCAACTGGTGTGCGGATTAGCCGCGACAACAACTAAAACGCCTACTTGGGCATCATCGTTTGTTGTAGGTCGTGGTTGACGTTTCACATGTGGCTGAAGACTTCCTGTTTCCTTAAATAACGTAACTATCCGGTGAACGGTCCGGACACTTGGCTGATGTCGTCCAGGATACGGAGCATCGTACATAGCTCACGCCCGCTGGGCATTTTGATCACGATAGCCATACATCAACATGATATCGACTTTTTCCGCAATTGGTAAACGGCCCATTTTAACACGGGTAATGTATCACGAAGCAAATACCGTTGTTACAACTCGTACTTATACGTTTGTGACTATTACAGCGCCATCTATCACAAAGCGAAGTGGTCCAACTAAAACACTCATATTTCTTTATGTACTACACGAATATGTAATAAAAAAATGGGGGCTCCTATTTAAAAAAACGCAGTTGATATCCGTTTGACCTATGGCAGCGCCATCTAGCGGGCCAACCATCTGGTTTCCCGCTTCAAGCTAGACGAGTTTCGTTCTTTGTAGTTTTTTCGTTTGATGCTTATTTCGTAAGATATGTGGACCGGTCACTATCAATGGACCACCCTGTATATTGTGATGTCCTGCACATTTTTGTCAACAAGAAACAACACCTCTGTCTTTTATTTCAACCACCCTGTGTGTTGCGGGAGCAGTATAGTTAGCTCCAGGTGATGTCTAGCTTTCTGTGAGAGCTAATGGCTTGTAACGTCGTAATGTAAGTTTACTGGCTGGCACAAAAAAAAAAAACCATGACAGTGAACAAAGACGTAGCCATACAGTGCCTTGACGTGTTACAGAAGAAAAACAATGTGCCAAACTGCTTATAAAAGCACAGTACAGGCACCCTCTCTTGTGATTGATAGTTTGTGGGATATGGTCCTCCAACAGTACGGGTGACGAAAGTATACACTCGTCTATGCAAACGATTTCAATCGCTGGGCCGGCCGGGGTGGCCGAGCGGCTCTAGGCGCTGCAGTCTCGAACCGCGCGACCACTTCGGTCGCAGGTTGGAATCCTGCCTCGGGTATGGATGTGTGTGACGTCCTTAGGTTCGTTAGGTTTAAGTAGTTCTATGTTCTAGGGGACTGATGACGTCAGAAGTTAAGTCCCATAGTGCTCAGAGCCATTTGAACCATTTCAATCGCTGGATACCAGGTACAATGGACCACTATCCGTATATTTAAGAGGTCCGCCACATATGCTCGATGTTTTCGATATATCTGAAGAGATGGACACAGTTACACTATATCGAACCCTCTACCATGTAAGGTTAGTGGAATTATCATACTTCATCGCTTTTCTCGGTTGGTTGGTATAAAATAATGAGGAGGGATGGAATATTTAGGTGACAGACATGAATGCACCCTGAGAGTCGTAGATCTCCTTCAGACTGCTGTACCTGTATCAAGTTTGGAAATGCACTGCAATTCAGTAGCAAAATCCTTATCCGTCTTCCACTTCCCGTATGATGTGAAGTCTTCCTAATATTCATGATAAGAAACACAACTGTTACTGCTCATACTGTCTTTCCTTCTACCTCATGCTGCAAGAGAAAGCTTTGTGCATTTGGTACTGGCCTTACACGCAGTACATGGTCGGCAGAGCAACAAAAACATCTTCCCATTTCCACCAAGTGGCCAAACCACGGTCCCGTCGCATGAACTCAGCTGACGCTGTGTCTCCAAGGGATGCAGAAGGTGGCAGATACGGCGCTGTCGGACTTCCTGTCAGTTCCCACCTACACAGGAACCATCTCATTGACAAAGCTGCAAGAAGGACGGTGCAGAGACTGAGTTACAATCACAAGGTGCAAAGAGACTGTCTTAAACAATGTTGGGGTTTTGCTGCATGGAGTCCTAAGTAGATAGGTACTAGAAACGTGATTCGTTTCGAGATATGAGAGAGCTATGGATATGATTCACCAGTGGCTATAGTCATTAAAATGTATGTCCATAGGTTACAATGCAGGTACGTCGTTGAATGGAAAAACCTGATTTCAAATCACAGACAAAATTTCTACCAGAAAACGTAATACTATAGATTTGAAAAGCGGTTGTATTGGTCATGTGCATTTCTTACAACTTCAATCTAGTGTTGCATTTTTAAGTGACCTCTCACATAGCACTTCTTCTACTGTATGTGATCATTGTTAATCAAACATCATGTCCCCATGCCTATAATCGCATAGATATATCGCAGAACCTCTGTTACACTGCTTACGTGTTATCGATATAGATTGCGTTACAAATACTCTTTCCCAGCGTGGGTGATATCTAGCAGCAGCATGAGGGAACTGCAAATAACAGTTTAATACCACTTTCCTTAGCTGAATCACTTTCTAGATTCGGCGAGAAAGGTAATTTTATTACGAACTTACACTGCTGGCTACATGCATCCGCACTTTTTGTCATGGTCACCATCTACGAGTATATTCACTGTCGCGGTTTCTGTATGGAAGACAATTTCGCTTGGAAGCAATATCTTACACCAGTTCATAAAGCATGTATAGTTTTTAACGTGGATATTGTTAGCAATCCTTATGCGCGCCTGTAGAAGGAGGACCGCTTTTTTATGCAAGGTTACACTAACATGGTCGTTGCCACCGTGTTTTTAATAGCTGGTCAATTATAAGACAATTATGTCTCTCTTCCTAAGACACGCTGGTAGCACTCACAAGAGAAACTAGTGGACCATGTCCATCGATTGCGTATTTTCGTTCAATATTGTTTGACGTCACCAGGATTCAGTTATTGGCGAGTATTGTATTTTTTAGGGGTGCTCGAGGAAGTAACTCCCAGGCCACGGTGTGGGATGAACATAAACAACTATCTCAAAGCTATCTCGAAGGAACGACAACAGTGTGATTTGATAAGATTCCCTCTCTCTTTCAGGACGTTATGTCAGTAATTATTAATTGAGATTGGACCGCGAATTAAAGATAATTACCCAATAACTCCACTTCTTCGAAAAAACCTGAGTAAACAGCCTTACCGATTTTCGGAAAAAGTGACCGGGAAAAGATGGAAATTAACTCTCGAAGCTATCATCGATTTGTATATAAATCCGTTACCCTTGACACCATCGCCTGTGGTACTGTCCCAACTTAGCTCCAGCTCTGCGTCCTTTAAAAGTGTCATTTTAATTGCCTCACATCCCACAGGATGAACTGATTCCCACATCAACATTTCACGTCCCTTTCCTTACAGCATACTGTCCGATAGTACTCACATCCAAACCCACCCATATTGACCAAGAGCTCCCACTGTACCATTCTTATAATGAAGATGTTGCACGTCACAGAACCACAATCTAGACGGCAGACATAACCACTTGTTTTACCACTTAAATTAATTTGGAAATTGTTCATAGTCCGTTAGCTGAAGAGTTACAATTTCAACTCTGCCAGCCAGCCGTAAGAAAATATTGTAAGGATTTTGAAGTTGGACGTAAGAACAATTGAGGGTTAAGCAACAATTCTTGGAAGAAAATTAGATGGAATTAAAGTGAACTGACTGGCTTTTGCAGAGGATGTTGCAATACTTTCAGAAAATCTCGTGCAAGCTATTAATCAAATAAACGATTTGGAAAAACAGCGAATAAAACAGGTGTCACAATTTCAACTGAAAAACAAAATTCATAATAAATCTAAAAAATGCACCAAAACACATAGAAATACAAATTTGAGCCAATCAGTAAATTTAAATATCTTGCAGAAACCATAGAAAAGGATGGACTAGAAAATTTGGCAATAGATACGATAGACAATCAAATGGATAGAATACATCATTTCACAAAAAATATCTAGAAAACCAAAACTAAAACACTATAACACAGTGATCAGGATTGAATGGTTATATGTGTATCAATGCTAAATGACGAACAATGACATAATAGAGATACTTGAAAGGCGGAGTTAAGAAAAATAATGGGAGCAGTACAAATTACAGACGTTTTTAAAATGAGAACCAACGAGGAGGTCTACGAAAACATAGAGAAAATACGACAAGAAGAAGAATCTCCTTTGGGTATGTCTACCGAGAGAATGAGGGCAGGCTAACGAAACAAGTCTTGCTGTGCAACAAAATCGGTAGCAGCGTGGATTACAGAAAGAAGGAAAGAACAAAAAGGACGCAACATCAAGGAATCGGAAATAACAGAAAAAATCTTTTAAGTATGAAATACAGAATTAAGAAGAAATTAAAAGTGCATTTCGTCAATGATCTTCCACTCGGTGATATGAGAAGAGTCCTGAAGAGAATCCTAGCACAGCCATAGATATGTCAATTTATAGGAAAGGAAACATAGAAGAGGAATGCGACGCCAGGTAAGAAATCAGAAGATTATTTCACCATCATTCTCTCAAATCTAAATATCTAGAAGAGTTGACCTTACGGAATTACATTTTCCTGGAAACTTATGACTGTCAATTTTATCATAGATGAGGATAGAAACTGAAGCAACGAATTAAAATTTGTACCACAGTCGGGACTTAAATGAGGTTCTGATTATTAGACAGAGATGCCACCCACTACACCACCATAGCACGGTGGTTGATATTGCAGCATGGTGTACCCTAGTCCCATGTCCTCGCAACACAAACTTCAAATCATCAGTCCATTTTCCCCCACAGTATTGCAGCGGCTCTCTGACACTGGAACAGCACCCCAACTTTGACAGTCACGGGGAAATCCTGCACGTACCTCAGACACAGGTGTTGAAGTCCCAGGTGTGGCACAAGTTTTAATTCATTGGTTCAGCTTGTATCCTTGTCGGATCTAGAATCGAGAAAAATTACTTCTTCATTACAGGGTCCCATTCCGCAACGGGTGCCGCACGAGTCGAGCGCCACCCGAGTACGTATGAAGACCTGCACACGTCTCCATTGTTTCTACGTCTTCGGAGCTCCCGCATTTCCCTGTGCCGAACGTGATCTCGGGGCGGGCACGGCGGGATTCTTTCACTTTATCCGGCGACGGAGAGGCGGCACCCGGCGAGGATTGTTTAAACGTGAGCCGGAGGCGGCGGCGGCGGCGGCGGCGGCGGCGGCCCGCTTTTCTCGCGCTCATTCTCATGCGAGCCGGCACGTGAACGTAACGGCAATAATTTCCTAAGTCGCCCGCTCCGGGCACCTCGGCGTTTGCCGGGACCCGCGCGCCGCATTCTTAATGGCTAGCTACTAGCTGGCTAGCTCACCGGTTAGCCCTGAGCTAGCGCCGCCCACTAGCGCCAAACGCCGGCCTCGTTGTCTAGCGGGGAGAGGAGAGATGAGCAGCAGGGGAGGGGCCTCTGTGATACTCCCTCCCTCCCTCCCTCTCTCCCGACCGCTCGGGCCGTTCTTAACGTATTATTCATCAGGAACGCGCCTCGCTGCCCTCGCAGAAATATGGCGGAGCTGTTTTCGCCCCGCGCGCCACTGGATGCTCTGACCTTCGCGCGCAGCGGCGGATTTAACGTTCTCAGCAATTCAGAACTGCCAGCGACGGCGGCAATTTTTCTCCGACCTTATTTGTGTATCCTTCACTGCGCCCGCCGCCCTGGTACTTCCCTGCATCTTCCAGATTGCCCGTAGTGGATCCAGCGAAACCTCTGGCAGCGGCTAGTGGCTCTATGGAGCAGGTTGGAGATACGGTAGATGTTGTGTATATTGTTGTTCATCTGGCAACATTTTAGGTACCGGATGATTCACATACGACGTAATTGCTATGCACAGCCATAACACAACTGGATGGTAAAATGAATAAATGACCGCATAATCAAGTGGTGAGATGAACCCTTTATGTAGCACTGCTATCCCTCTGCACCAACCTCGGTCATTAGCAAGATAACCGAGGTCGCGTGATCGTGCTTAAAAGGCAACCGTGTTTAAGATGTCTTTGCGGTCACCGACGTTATTCGCCATCGTTAGCCAACCATGCAGTCGATCGTAGCTAATTCCTAGTGCTGCTACGGAAAACGCCTTGGAGGTGCAAAGATGTTAACAGAGATATGAGTCTAAGCTTTCCAGGCAATTGTTGATGAGCGACATCATTGTCATCACATGCGCTCGAGCCGGCCGCGGTGGCCGTGCGGTTCTAGGCGCTCAAGTCCGGAGCCGCGCTGCTGCTACGTTCGCAGGTTCGAATCCTGCCTCGGGCATGGATGTGTGTGATGTCGCCGGCGGTTCTAGGCGCTACAGTCTGGAGCCCCGCGACCCCTACGGTCGCAGGTTCAAATCCTGCCTAGGGCATGGATGTGTGTGATGTCCTTAGGTTAGTTAGGTTTAAGTAGTTCCAAGTTCTAGGGGACTGATGACCACAGCAGTTGAGTCCCATAGTGCTCAGAGCCAATTGAACCATTTGAACATGCTCTCGGTTCGGTCAACAAGCACAAGTGCGTTTGTGCCTCCGTAGTGGCCTAAATGGTAGCTGGTGGCAGTGAAGTATACGCTGCTATCCTGTTTGCGACTTGCGCATAGCTACTGCGGGTGTCACACGTATCCACTAAAGTATCGTTTCTTTCCGTGAGGAGCTGCACCGGTACTCTTTCAGTATAATTAATACGAACGTGGTCAGTACAATGACAAATGGACCATGTCTGCGGTTGCACACTGTATCTTATAGACGCTCTATTTCCCGCATTTAATGCATAGGACAGAGTATATCTTTTTAATTCAATCCGAACATTTTTCCCACTGCTGCCGATTTGATATCGGATAGTGCCAGGCCATTTATCATTTTAAATCTTCAGAAAGGTGCCGTACTGTTCAGGGAACCGCGCTAGCACCTCATCTGGGCATTCAAAACATACATTACAAACTTATTTATCCGGATTTCATAAGCTGCATGTACTACAGCAACACTAGTACTGGATCCGCCAAGCTGCTTCAGTTTCCTAGTGTTGCCACCTGCAGCCACGAGTTGGTCACAATTTTCTGCATCTTTAAATTTGATGAAGACAGAATTCTGAAGAAAATCCAGTGGAATACCTAACATTCTGCAATTCCAAGTTCTTCGAAAATCCACTCACGAGTTTCAAACGGTGACATCTGCATCTACATTTACGTGATTACTCTGTCATTCACAATACCGTGCCTGGCAGAGGGTTCAATGAACCACCTTCAAGCTGTCTCTCTACGGTTCCACTCCCGAACGGCACGCGGGAAAAACGAGCACTTACTTTTCTGTGCGAGCCCTGATTCTCTTATTTTATCGTGATAATCATTTGTCCCTACGTAGGTGGATGGCAACGGAATGTTTTCGCAATCGGAGGAGAAAATTGGTGATTGAAATTTCATGAGAACATCCCGTCACAACGAAAAACGCCTTTGTTTTAATGATTGCCACTCCAATTCACGTATCATGTCTGTGACACTGTCTCCCCTATTTCGCGGTAATACAAAACGAGCTGCCCTTCGTACTTTTTCGACATCATCCGTCAGTCCCACCTGATGCGGATCCCACATCGCACAGCAATATTCCAGAATAGGGCGGACAAGCGTGGTGTAAGCAGTCTCTTTAGTAGACCTGTTGCACCTTCTAAGTGTTCTACCAACGAATCCCAGTCTTTGGTTTGCTCTACCCACAATATTATCGATGTAATCGTTCCAATTGAGGTTATTTATAACTGTAATCCTTAAGTATTTAGCTGAATTTACACTTTTCTTTATTCAGGGTCAACTGCCACTTTTCGCGTAATAGAGATATCTTATCTAAATCATTTTGCAATTTGTTTTGATCATCTGATGACTTTACGAGACCGTAAATGGCAGCATCATCTGCAAACAATCTAAGACGGCTACTCAGATTGTCTCCTATGTCGTTTATATAGATCAGGAACAATAGAGGGCCTATAACATTTCCTTGGGGAACGCCGGATATTACTTCTGTTTTACTCGATGACTTTCTCTCTATTACTACGAACTGTGCCCTGTCTGACAGGAAATCACGAATCCTGTCGCTCAACTGAGGCGATACTTCGTATTCATGCAGTTTGGTTAGAAGACGCTTGTGAGAAACGGTGTCGAAAGCCTTCTGGAAATCTAAAAATATGGAATCAATCTGACATCCTCTTCGATAGCACTAATTACTTCATGACACATGAGGATCTAACTGCATTCCTATAAAAGATACACTGTTATTCTGTTGACCGCTGTCATTTTACTCACAGTTTTTCTTGAAATGTTTTGAAGCCCTTAAGAGTGCGAACGGCTGTCGGCAGGCAGCCATACTGCCACCGATTATGCTGCCGTACCCGATTGTCGGAGCGCTGAGCAGGGATGTGTTGACGCCACAGCCCCACGGCAACACAGTTGAGAGATGCCTACATTTTTCAGTATTTTTTGACAGTTTCGAGGAAACTGATGGTTTCAGAATGAGATTTTAACTCTGCAGCGGAGTGTGCGCTGATATGAAACTTCCTGGCAGATTAAAACTGTGTGCCTGACCGAGACTCGAAATCGGGACCTTTTCCTTTCGCGGTCAAGTGCTCTACCATCTGAGCCACCGAAGCACGACTCACGCCCGGTCATCACTTGCCCGCGAAAGGCAAAGGTCCCGCGATCGAGTCTCGGTCGGGCACACAGTTTTAATCTGCCAGGAAGTTTCAAACTGATGGTTGTTGACGCTGCTAACCAGAGATACGGAACAAGCGCGCTATTACGGAACCACGTTATTTGTCGAAATACAACTACGCTGGTGTCCAAAATTAAAGCAAGAAAAGGACATGTTGCAGGGCTACGTTTATGTTGAGACAAAACAGTACAAACAGGTGAAAGAATGCAAAAAACCTGCAACATGCATAACGGTAGACAAAAATGTTCGTTTTTCCAACTTAAGGGTTTGCACATACATTCCAACAACTGGTTAATGTGCTCAGTACGGGGTGCGACCACCTCTGGCACCAACGGTGCATGCTGTGATGATGTCTTCAGTCTCATATTGTGGTAGTAACACCCATTCTTCCTGCAGAGCTGCTCGCAGTCTTGGAGAGTGGTTGGTGGATGCTGACGTGATGCGAGCTGTCTCCCTAGTGTGTCCCAGACGTGCTCTATGGGATTCAAATCGGGAGAGCAACAGGCCACGCCACGCGTGCAATATCTTTTGGTTCCGAGAACACATCGGCCACCCATGCTCTATGAGGTCGAGCATTATCGTCCATCAATACGACGCCTGTGCCCGCAGCACCTCGCAACAACGCAGATGAGGTCCCAAGATCTCGTCACGATACCCGACAGCAGTTAAATCTCACCGATACACCAGTACAAATCCATGAGAGAGGTTCGAGTGGTAAACATAATCCTTGCACACACCATTATGGATCCTCCTCGACCTCGGCCTCTTTCCACAATGGTTGGATCCCGAAATCGTGATCCACGGTCCCTCCAGATGTGAATCCACCGAGAATCACTCTCCAGACTAAATTGGGACTCATCTGTGAAAGCCGGTCGGAATGGCCGAGCGGTTCTAGGCGCTTCAGTCTGGAACCGCGCGACCGCTACGGTCGCAGGTTCGAATCCTGCCTCGGGCATGGATGTGTGTGATGTACTTAGGTTAGTTAGGTTTAAGTAGTTCTAAGTTCTAGAAGACTGATGACCTCAGAAGTCATGTCCCATAGTGCTCAGAGCCACTTGAACCACCATCTGCGAAAAGAATTTTGGCCCACTGTTCAACCGTCCAGGTGGCATATTGATGACTTCACTCTAGAGTTCCTTTCTGTGAAGATGCGTCACAGGCAGGCATACAGCAGGTCTCTGATAATGAAGACGACCCTCTTGAAACATTCTGCACACCGTTTCCTTGATACAACACGTCCAGTGGATGCTGTGAATTGACGTGCCAGTTGCCGTGCATTACCGTGGCGGTAACGCCGTGCCTTTTCAGCCTAATAACGGTCCTCTCCTCTGAAGTCACACATGGTCGGACCTGCTCTGGTCTTGGGGATACAGTTTCGGTCTCTATAAACCATCGTCACATCCGAGAAACAGAACGATTCACGTTAAACCATCGGGAAAAATCAGTTTGCGACTATCCCGCTTGCTTGCTTTCTCTCGCCCTCCACCAAAGGGAGCCTGGTAGGTGTCTCCTCTGCACCACACTGCAACGGATGTGACTGTGTACACAGCGATTGTGGATGTGGGACTCCCAGGCAAGCAACACCTCGTTTCATGGGTGCCCTGGCGTCATCTTTGGCATGGTTGCCCTTCGACCAGAATGCCATCTTCCGTACAGAACACGATCGTACGGACATCTGGTTGACAGTTTTTATGATTGTATCTTGAATTATACACAAGATGAGGAAACAGAGGTTTGTTGCTTTCATTTTGGACGCCAGTGTATGTATCCGTGCATAAAGATGATTCGCTTGTGAAATGGCGATACGCCAGGTGTTCAGGTTTTACTACAAGAACGATGTTCTACTCTGTAATGTCTTATTCGTAATATTCTTGGAACAGTAACTCACACCGTCACAGCTTGTGTATTTGTAAATAAACGTCAGGTAACCTGCAACGTATATTGTACATCGTAGAAGCATTTATTAGGATCGAAGACCGTATTTTAATTTGTTTGGCAATACAGTGAAGTCATAATATTGCCAAATAAATATTATTTAATTTGGATATTTTCATACATAGTTTCAATTTTTATAGTAAATAAGAAATATGAACGCTTTCAAGGTTCTATTAAACAAATCGGACCTCCCCCCCTTGACAAAATCCTGATTCCTGGCAGGCACGCTCGAAACGAAGCTGCGGCAACTTGATCTTCAGACTGGTGTGTCATTAGCATCCGTGGTTGAGGGCAACAATACGAAAGAAAAGTACATGGCCCTGTAAGGTGTCAGGCAAATCCAAAAATTTTCCATGAAAACCCTGACATGATAAGCAAATCCAGTAGTATGTCACATAGCTCCGAATAAATCGTGACATTAAATTAACCAAAATAATAAGAGTAACGAGTGAGCAGATGGAATACCACAGACTAACACAAGAATGCCTAAATGCATGTCATACCTTCCCACCGTGAGACAGACGCAGTTCCGAGGGGAGAAACGAGAACAGAAGCCGAGAGCAGAACCGTGTTAAGCTAGAAGGTCCTACGATAAGGGACGGACACCCACGTCGCCAGCTAACCGCTAGGACCACTCCCCAGCCCATGTTAAAATCTAGAGCCCTCCAGACGAACAGTATAGATCTTACAATAACACAAAAACGGCCACACCACCCGCAAGTTCTAGCGTGACACTTTTTTGCGTCTCTGTTACGTTGCAAACGTTAAAAACATTGCCCCACCACGAAAAGTAACTGCCAGGATCACCCGCCACCCCATGTTAAAAGCTGGAGCCCTCCAGAAGAACAGTATAGATCTTATGATAACACTAAAAGGGCCACACCAGCTGCAAGTTTTAGCGTGAGACTTTTTTGCGTCTCTGTTACGTTGCAAACTTTAAAAACATTGCCCCACCACGAAAAGTATAACGTTTCTCATTGGATAGACAGAATTTTTGTAGGCGGAGCTTAAGGTTAACATTGAGACCCTGATTGGTCAGATGAAAACACAGCCAGATAGTTTTTTTTAAACCAACTTCGGTAAATTGTAGTAACGAGAAATTAGAAAAGAGTTGCTTCCGAGACGGCGAAGGTGGAGCTGCGCCTCCCGCTGCCCCCCCCCCCCCCCCCCCCCCCGCCGGCCCCTGAAGCTGCCTAACCAACGACAAGGTAATGAACGCATGAAGCTTCACTCAGAACTGCAGAAGTCTCATCTGTTACACCCCCGTTTTGCGTAATACTAGTGTCGATCGTCAATTCAAGCTCATGGTATTCACATTTGCTACGTAAGTTAAAATCTGAAACGCGATGATTTTTCTGTTATATCATTACTGAGAAGTCACAACAGCCACTGTAATTTACGACGAGTTAGATAAGTAATTAAAGATAATTGAGGGTCACTATAGACCATTTTGATAGTTTTCTCTTTTGTGAAACTTAATTTAAAGCTAGATTATAGATGTAATATGGCATAGGTCATCCTTCGATCCATTTTAGAACTTGGAAACCCATTCAGGGAATATTCGATCACATTTTTGTTGAACGCAGTTGGTTTTTATCATCCTGTATTAAAACATTTCCTTTTATCAATAGTGCAATTTATAAATAATGTTTTGTGAGTAGAATAAAATTTCCAATGGTAAACGTAACTGCTTTTTCGACGTTATTTTACCAGCTAACTAAAAATAGGAAAGCCTTGAACCCCTTCCACTAAATTTAGTTAGTATTAAGATTCTTTTACAGGGAGTGCAGTGGAGCTGACGCTGAAATCATTAAGTATTTGGTTATATCATCGCTAGTCTCACTGAACTCTTCTGAACTCTACATGTCATGTGTGGTCTGGCGTCTCCTTACCAGCAACAGGTCCCAGGTTCAAACTAGTCAATTCCCTAAAAAACACACTCAGAGCGTCGTTGCGCGAAAGTGGTAGGGAGACACGACATAGAACAACAGAAACCACGCAGAATGTTAGAGAATGGCGACCCTGCCAGGATGGTAAAATACCATGATTGAAGGTCGACCACATGCCTAACTAGGTCAGAAACATATCCTGTTGAAAAATTTTCGTAGTAAAAATTTTTTTCTTAAAGTTATACATAGTCGAAAGCAGTGGCTGCAGCGATAGATAGTAAGAAGGTATTCAATAGAAAGTGAGACATTCTAGCAGAGACAGTACCATAATTAAGTTATGAATTTTAAAAATTGTTAGAATTAAGTTTTCTCCTGAATGCAAGCGCACAGGAGGCGGATACATCGTTGACAAGTTGGTTCTGACCCAACAAGTAAGTGAATGGATTATTAGTCTTGGGTATAATAAGTGTCAAGTCGTGTGAACAAAAACTTTATGAAACGCGTGAGATCGTATGAGCGCATATTTACTCGAAGTAGGGCGCGTGAATTGCTTTTAAAACAGAAAATAAGGGATTCGGAAAGATTAGCAATGGCAGATCGAGACCTTGACCGAATTGAGGTAGAGACCCAGCATGAAGATGGACAGAGAATAGAGGACAGTACAATAGACGATGCAGTATCGCGAGAAATAGGACATATAACCCACCATAACGAGGATAATGTACGTCAAGGCATAGAAAACGTAAGTCAGCATACGACAGAGGAGCAGGAAAGTAGAGAGACAGTGGATGAGGATTCTAACTTGCGTCTTGAATACGTAGAACCCATAGTACAAGTAATCAGAGCTCCCTCACCCCAGAGTATAAGGAATGCGAGCAGAAACGTGTCACAGCACAGTTCAATGCAATAGGTTGCGAACCAACACTTGGGCGAAAACACAGAGCGTAGGACGTCGGAAGAAAACGCAATAGGACCCACCAATCTGGCAGAATTATTACAACAACTTACGGAAACCAAGACAAGGCAAAATAAAGACATAGCGAACCAAGTTCTAATTCAGAATGCAGAAACAACGAGACAAATGCGTGAAATTAAAGAACAAAACAAAAAACTTCAGTTACACCTAAGTCATATTGAAGACGAGGCAAAAGAATCTCGAGAAGTGATAGGAAACTTAATAACAGGTCACAATCAATTGAGAACAGACATTGACAAGGTACAAGTGGAACTACAAACATTGCGTAATGACATTCAGGACGAGATCAAAACATTACATAACAACACCCAGGGAGATGTCAAGAAACTAGAGAAACACATAAACATAATTACTCGACAAGCAACAGGTACAGCGCGTGAAATTGTTGAAAACAGTGTGTTACGCAAACGTATCACAAAAGCAGCGCTGAAAAGATATGATAACCGCATAGTCAAAATCTAAGCGCAAACGAAGCGACAATTTCAGAAATTGCGAACAGAGTTGCTGCAAACTATTGAAGAGCGCAGTGAAGAGGATCGAACAAGCACTGAGTCTGCAACCACATCCGTATCTGTAACAGCACCGGAAAAACAAGTAATTAACGAAGATATTACGCATTTGCGATTCCAGTCACAGGCGGAAAGTAACATACGTGGAATCAAACAGCCTGCACAGCAACAAACACGTTTAGAAATTCTTGATGAACAAACGGCATCACAAACACATGCGGAACCACAAATGTATGTTTCAAGACAGTTTGGATCGTGCAATGAAGCGGCAAGGTTAACCAGACAAGATACCCAACCAATACGTGACAATGGAAAGCCAGGTCGCGAAGAGTACAGTGCAATGCATTCAGCTACACGTTCACAACCGATGGAAGAAAATTATTGCGTACCACTCCAACCACACTACGCAAGGGTAGGCGAAAGTTACAGTGAACAATATCCAATGGATCTACAACAACCGGAAAGAACGACGGGAGAAATGATCAGAAACAAAAGTGGCGAAGAATCGCGAATTTCATATGGAACTATGACGAAGTACGA
The DNA here is from genome assembly GCF_023864345.2 of Schistocerca serialis cubense. Taxonomy (NCBI): domain Eukaryota; kingdom Metazoa; phylum Arthropoda; class Insecta; order Orthoptera; family Acrididae; genus Schistocerca; species Schistocerca serialis. Next base: position 738,943,365 of record NC_064642.1, read on the forward strand.
CAACGATCATTTCCTCACAGTCAGAAAATTTCAACACTTTCGAGAAGGAAATTAGACTTTATATGTGCACACATGTCAGGAACAGTCGCAGAAACCATGCAGAATGTTGCAGCGACATGCCGATCGTACGAAGATTTCAGAGAGAAGTTTCTCTCACGATGTTGGTCCAGCGAAGCACAGAACAGAGTGAAGTACGAATTATTACAGAACCCATATTTTGAAAATTCAGGAGAGAAGAGTCCCGTGAAATTTTTCGAAGCAATGGCAAAGAAAAATCAATGCTTAGATGTACCATACAGTGACGGAGAGTTGATTAAATTATGCGCGATGAAGTTACCATTGCAATACCAGCAAACGTTACTAGGTCGCGGAGGCAATGACGTCGAAGCATTTAAAGGTATTCTAAGGGAACTAGAGTTCATATTTTCGGAATATGACGCAAGAAAAAGACGAAGCGCACGTGAAAACGAAAGCAAAAAGCAGTGGAATCCACAAGACACAGTACGAAGAAACAATAATTACGAACCACGTGTTAACTTCGCACCAAGAAACAACAATAGATTTCAACAAAGAACCGGTTATGGATTTAGAAGAGAATATGGCAATAACTATAATTCACCCAGGAACGGCAACAAGTATTACAGAGGGAATAACGACAACCGGAACGGGTATTGGAGCGCCAATAGACCGACAAATTATCAACAAAGAAACCAACGTCAACACGCGGAGCAAGAAAAGAGAATACAGATGAAAGAGGTGGAGGTAAGACCACCAAACCCCGAAAAACGTTCGAATTGACAGCTAAGCGCCCATGCCAAAGAGAATGACCCACCGACCCAGGACAATTGCAGCACCTTGAACAGAGAAGTAAATACCTTATCACGAGAAGAGAAGAAGGAAGAAGCATAACCGCAGGGACCAGATGAAAACGAAGACAGGAAAATAACAATATCGTGTTGGGACGAAACTAATTGGGAGAATACTGACGAGGAAGATGAATTACCAGAGGCATGCACAACGAATGTAGGAGGAAAGGACGGAGTAATGAGTATTGCAGAGCTATTTGAGATGGAAACCAGGGAAAGCGAATTCAATGAGGATAATGTGCAGTCGACAGAAGTTGAAAATAAGTTACTAGTGGGCACACAACCCAACGTATATAATGAAGGAAGCTATGAAGCGATAATTAGAGCATTTAAATGCGATTATGTGGAAGTAGCGACGAAGAAAGAGAAGATAGACGAGGATGAGGGAAAAGCAGAGGATGTTGAAGATAGCATAAATGAAGGAAGAAATAGAGAAGAGGAAATAAAAGAGAGAGAAGTAGCAGTCGAAGCTTATCCAACAGAAAGTTCGAATTCACAAGGGAAATTCCTGAAAAGACTCATGTATGATTCAGTGGAGGATTCGTTGATGCAAGAAGAAGAAGAACAGAAACAACCCTTTCAAATTCAACCAATTGTGAAGGCCATGGTAAAGCATATCCCAGTCAATATTGTAATTGATAGCGGAAGTGAACTGACTGCGATCTCAGAAAATTTATCCATGCCGTGTAATACCAATGAGGAATTGCCAGCTCTGAAAACACGTAAGATTAAAGTAAGAGGTCCTATTAGAAACAATGCTGCGGAAGTTACAAGACAAACACGGTTAACTCTTTCGTGTCAAGGTCAAAAGATCGAAGCCAACTTCGTGAATATACCTAAACTAACTGTAGATTTGATTATAGGTGCAGATTTTTTAAATGAGAGACGAGGGATAATAGATATGGGGCAAGGTGGCGTAACATTCGTGAATGTCACACTTCTCTTTGAGCAAAAGCTAAAATTAGAAGAAATACCAGTTATAAACAAACAATTAAGAATGACGCGAGATAAAGAGGATGAAGAATTAGAATGGTATGCACAAAAGGGGGAATCGCCTCAACTCATGTTAGAAGTCCATAAAGAAATCGACGAAAAATTGCAAGAAATTCAAGGTATTTCGGAACACAGTAAAAGAGAATTAGAGGGTATTTTACGAGATAAAGCAGAGGTGTTTTTACCTAAGACTGGCAGTATTAAACACTTTCAGTAAAAGTTTGAAGTAAAACAGCACAAACCATTTAGAGTGCCACCCTATACAATCCCAATAAGCTACAGGAATAAAGTATTCCAGGAGATATCTAAAATGTTAGATGATGATATTATTGAACCAGCTACCTCCACATATAACAGCCCGCTCCATATTGTACAAAAACGAGATGGGAGTATCAGGTTAGTGCTTGATTCCAGACAGATCAACACAATTATAATCACTGAGACAGATCGCCCAGAAAAATTAGAGGAACTGATATAAAACTTCCACAGTGCTAAGATATTTTCATCAATTGATTTACGGAGTAGTTTCTGGCAAATAGAATTGGCCCCAGAATGTAGAAAATTTACAGCATTTATCGTATTCGGTAGATGTTACCAGTTTAAACGATTGCCATTTGGTTTAAACATATCATCAGCAGTGTTTATTAGGGGATTTAATACTATACTCAGTCCTGAAATTTTACAAAAAATTACTCGTTATGTTGATGATGTGATTATAGCAGAACCCTCTTGGGAACATCACAACGACACATTAAATCAGTTTTTACAGATCATGAAAGAGCATGGGGTCACAGTAAATATAACAAAATCCAGATTCGGAAGGCGAGAGGTCAAATTTCTAGGAGACATAATTTCAGAGAAAGGGGTAAAGCCCGACCCAGAAAAACTAACGGCAATCAAAGAATTCTGTACTCCATATAATAAGAAAACTCTCAGAGGATTTCTAGGTCTCACCGGATTCTATAAAAAATTTATTTTGATTGACTCTCTCGCAACACCACGCCTATGTGCATTGACTGGAAAAAACACGCCATGGGTATGGGATCAACAAGCCAATGAAGAATTTTGAAAGTGAAAAACGCACTAACAACAGCACCGATTTTAGCACATCCTGATCTAACACAAAATTTTTGTAGGGCCAATGATAGTGCGAAAACAGGTTTAGGAGTTGTTTTATTCCAAGAATACGAACAGTCAGGGCTAAGATCATATAGAACAATTGCATTTGCCAGTCGGGTACTCACAAAAAGCGAGAAAAACTATTCAGTCACGGAGCTGGAAGCATTGGCCATCGTATGGGGCTTCCAACGTTTTCGATACTTCCTATTCGGAAGAAAAACAAAAGTATACACTAACCACAAAGCATTAGAATTTCTGTTATCCGCCAAACTAACTCATGGGAGGTTAGCCAGATGGATGTTAATAGTACAAGAATTTGACTTCACTATTACACACATACCAGGACCAGCGAATGTATTAGCAGATGCTTTATCACGATGTCCACAGGCAGCATCCAATGACATAGGTTTGGAAGCAGCTGAAGACCAATTTACAATGTACTATATGAAACAAGTACCTTTCGAAAACTACATTACGACAGCATTGAAAAACATAGGCAAAGAACAGGACAAGGATCCCGGAATACTAGGAATCAAACACAAGTGGAGAAGTAAGGATTTTCCAGACATTCGACAGCACTATCTCGTAAAAAAAAACTTTTATTTTTTAGACAAAATGTTGCAACGAATGAATGGCTAATTTATATCCCAGATGAACTAATTAATAAGTACATATGGTATATACATTTAAGTAATGGCCACTTTGGACCAAAGAAATGCTTTTTAAAAATAAAACAAACAAGCCATTTTCCTAATATGGAAAGACGAATTAGAACAGTATTAGTCAAATGCAAAAAATGTATGAGGGCTAAACACGTCACTTTCCAAACCAAACCACCTATGTTTCTAATAATCCCTAAAAGATTAAAACAAATAGCTGCAACAGATTTGATGGGGCCCCTCCCACACACAAAAATGGATATATTTTCATATTTGTCGTTTTGGAACTTACTTCTAAATATGTTACCTTGACACCATTAAAACGGGCAACATGTCTTACTATAAGTAAAGCATTTAGAGAAGATTTTCTCAGACAAGTAGGTCGAGTGGAACGAATAATTTCGGATAATGGCCCACAATACAAATCAGTGCAATGGCAGAACACACTAAAACAACACAAAATAAAACCCATCTACATATCTAAGTACAAACCTAGCGTAAATCCAGCAGAACGATCTATGAAGGACATAGGCACTTTATGCCGATTATATGCAGGCAAAAGACACAACACTTGGGATATATACCTTAAAGATTTTCAAGTAGTAATAAATGAAATGCCACATAGCACTACACTACTACCTCCAGTTACTGTACTTAAAACTATTGAACCCCCAAACACAACAAGAGAAAATGTTAGATTTCCCATTGTACCACGTAGACAGCACAAACAAGTCATAGCAACAGCACTCTCCAACATCAGAAAGGCAGCCATTAAATGAAAAGACAGAGGAGATAGAACAGCAATTAACAGAACATTCTCAGTAGGCCAGAAAGTATTTCTAAAAACACACCATCTCTCTAGCAAACAGAAACACAAAATACATAAGTTTTATGCTGCGTACAAAGAACCTGTCATAATTAGCCGAATTGCTCATGATAATGCTGTGGAACTAATGAACCCAAAAACAGGCAAAACCTTAGGACTTCACCATGTGAGCCATATCAAAAAGTTTGAAGATTAATTTTATTACTGGTAAATAATCAGCACAATATTTCAAGATTATGTTGCAGATAAGATCGTCAGGAGAAAGAAGAATGAAGAGAGAGGAAGGTGGGAAACAGAAAGTAGTTTCAATAAAAACAAAAACAAAAATAACACCAACAGTACCATAGATTAAGCTGAAGGGATAAAACGTAGATAGTCTAACAGCATGAAATACTAAAATGCTATACACCATGACACTACACAAAAATAAAAAACGAATTTGAGGATTCTTGTAGAAGTTAAGACTCAAAATATCTTAGAATTGTAACATGGAAAGGGTGCTGAAATTTATAAAGCTTTTTAAGAAGGCGTAAAACAATGTAGGTACTAGACATATGTTAGATGAGTATAAGTAAAACTTTTTGTAAGAACCATTGTAAAAACTCCAGCAAAGACCAAATGCAACAACCACAAGTTGCAACACAAGAAGTATCAAGAAAGAAAAGGACGTAATTAGCAAGACACGATTCCTACAAGGCAGAAGCGCCGAGAGAAGGGATAGGACAGTGACCGGTTGAGGGACAAACAAGCAAACACCGGTCTTTCACTGCTCGTAAACCCCGGGATGCCCTGACTCAACAGAGTGAGCAAAAAACGGCCCCACGACAAGACGGCTTGGGCAAGCCACCACTGTCAAAAAATATGTGTAAAAGACACACTACTGCTATTAAACAGCACACTGATGCACAAAACTGAAGAAAACTTCCACAAAGTAAAAATGACACTTCCAAACAATTTATAAAACTGTTACTAAGAAGAGAACTTCAAAGCGACTAGTTATCAATAAATATTTCCATATCCTGCCCAGAGAAGAACCAAGAATCAAGTAAGAAGCAGAGAAAAAGCAGGAAGAACAGAAGTTGAAGATTCGCAAGATTGAGACCAAGAAAGAAGATGGGTGAAAAGTAGACAACATACCTTCCCAAATCCCTATCCTATTATAAACTAGTTGTCTGTGAAGGATTACAACGAAAAACGACCGCTTTTAGCGATACATAACGATGACTTTCACACATACAAAGCCAGTAAACCATTAGATTCTGCACTCACAGCTCCATTCCATTATGGGACCTCCACAACAGCAACACACACTTGCAAAGCCAACGAGGAATGACGAACGAAGCTGTACATCAAATACTTGCCCACATCCATCTCGCTCAAATCCATCACCTTCGTGCAAAGACATTCGCCAACCTCATGCTTAAACATTCATAGGATTGTGTGAATGCGTGAAATCAAATTATGTGATGTAGTAATTGTGCAAAAGAAATGTGTGAAAAACTAAATACGTTAAGCACATCAGACACCTAATAAACTACAAAATAATAGTCATCGACTATGGACTTAAGTAAAAAATACACTGTCGATAAAAATAAGTCATTAGTACTGAAATGGACAGTATATAAAGAACAAAAGTAAGGCATAATAAACACTAAAGCTATATGCCACTTATTTTCTCCTCATAAAAATAAAAGAATAACTATATTTTACTTATTTTCTCCTTATAAAAACAAAGAATAAAAAATTATCTTGTTTTTTTTTTTAACATTTGAACCATTTGTTAGGATAATATCTCAATACTTGTGTATGTATACTTCTTTGTCAAAGCAATTCTTGGAAATAATTCTTATTTGTTAGTGTAACAATGTTGAAATGAGTGTCTAGAAACAAAAACATTTTACTTGTACATGATATTTAGAAAATGTGTTAGGAATAGATTTTACTTAATTACTACATTTATAAAATCAAATATTTCTAAGAAAATCGATGTGAAAGACTCCTCACTTTCGATAACAAACGTCTTAAAAACAAACATCACACATAAATAAATAAAGAAAATAATTAAAAAATAATGATTACAATAGAATAAAAATATTCTTCTCTTGTCAATATAAACATCTTTTTGAGAATAATGTGGAAGAATATAAAAATATAAATTAGTAATACAAACTAGCATAGAACCAGAATAATGTGGCTGAACAGTAGGCAACAAAATTTAGATAAAGGAATAATTTTTGACTGACTTAGACAACGATTCAATCATTGCCTAGATTCAGTGCAAAAATTAAGTTCGAAGGGTGGTGATATGTAAGGTGTCAGGCAAATCCAACATCTTCCATGAAAACCCTGACATGATAAGCAAATCCAGTAGTATGTCACATAGCTCGAAATAAATCGTGACATTAAATTAACCAAAGTAATACGAGTAACGAGTGAGCAAATGGAATACCACAGACTAACACAAGAATGGCTAAATGCATGTCATACCTTCCCACCGTGAGACAGACGCAGTTCTGAGGGGAGAAACGAGAACAGAAGCCGAGAGCAGAACCGTGTTAAGCTAGAAGGCCCTACGATAAGGGACGGACACCCACGTCTTCAGCTAACCGCTAGGACCACTCCCCAGCCCATGTTATAAGCTAGAGCCCTCCAGACGAACAGTATAGATCTTACAATAACACAAAAACGGCCACACCAGCCGCAAGTTTTAGCGTGAGACTTTTATGCGTCTCTGTTGCGTTGCAAACGTTAAAAACATTGCCCCACCACGAAAAGTAACTGCCAGGACCACCCCCCAGCCCATGTTAAAAGCTAGAGCCCTCCAGAAGAACAGTATAAATCTTATGATAACACTAAAAGGGCCACACCAGCTGCAAGTTTTAGCGTGAGACTTTTTCGCGTCTCTGTTACGTTGCAAACTTTAAAAACATTGCCCCACCTCGAAAAGTATAACGTTTCTCATTGGATGGACAGAATTTTTGTAGGCGGAGCTTAAGGTTAACATTGAGACCCTGATTGGTCAGATGAAAACACAACCAGATAGTTTTTTTTAAACCAACTTCGGTAAATTGTAGTAACGAGAAGTTAGAAAAGAGTTGCTTCCGAGACGGCGAAGGTGGAGCTGCGCCGCCCGCTGCGCCCCCCCCCCCCCCCTGCCCCCAGAAGCTGCCTAACCAACGACAAGGTAATGAACGCAAGCGATGCCGCATAACAGCGCATGAAGCTTCACTCAGAACTGCAGAAGTCTCATCTGTTACACCCCCGTTTTGCGCAACACTAGTGTCGATCGTCAATTAAAGCTCATGGTATTCACATTTGCTACGTAAGTTAAAATCTGAAACGCGATGATTTTTCTGTTATATCATTATTGAGAAGCCACATCAGCCACTGTAATTTACGACAAGTTAGATAAGTAATTAAAGATAATTGAGGGTCACTATAGACCATTTTGATAGTTTTCTCTTTTGTGAAACTTAATTTAAACCTAGATTATAGATGTGATATGGCACAGGTCATCCTTCGATCCAGTGTAGAACTTGGAAACCCATTCAGGGAATATTCGTTCACATTTTTGTTGAACGCAGTTGGTTTTTATCATCCTGTATTAAAACATTTCCTTTTATCAATACTGCAATTTATAAACAATGTTTTGTGAGTAGAATAAAATTTCCAATGGTAAACATAACTGCTTTTTCGACGTTATTTTACTAGCTAACTAAAAAAAGGAAAGCCTTGAACCCCCTTCCACTAAATTTAGTTAGTATTAAGATTCTTTTACAGGGAGTGCTGAAATCAGTAAGTATTTGGTTATATCACCGCTAGTCTCACTGAACTCTTCTGAACTCTACATGTCATGTGTGGTCTGGCGTCTTCTTACCAGCAACAGGTCCCAGGTTCAAACTAGTCAATTCCCTAAAAAACACGCTCAGAGCGACGTTGCGCGAAAGTGGTAGGGAGACACGACTTAGAACAAACAGAAACCACGCAGAATGTTAGAGGCTACAACAGCACATTTGCCAACATCTTGTTAGCATTAATGCTTCAGCTAGCCACGGTTATCGATTTTCCTAGGCCCGATAAACCAATACGTTTTTAATTAGCATATGTACTGCACGGCAGTAGCATAAAATAAAATAATTTAAAAAAAACATTCCATGCTGGCGACAGAGTCCGTGTCTGTTGTTTTAAAGCCAGCTGCCTCAACCATTTTTACGCAGTGACGTTCATTTTTATGGTTCAAATGGGTCTAAGCACTATGGGACTTAACAACAGAGGTCATCAGTCCCCTAGGCTTAGAAGTACTTAAACTAACCTAATGACATCTCACACATCCATGCCTGAGGCAGGATTCGAACTTGCGACCATCGCAGCAGCGCGGTTCCGAACTGAAGCGCCTAGAACCGCTCGGCCACAACGGCCGGCTTCATTTTCATGCTTTCACAAAGAGAATATGAATGCTATGAACATTTCTCTTCACCATCGGCTACGCAGCTAGTTTTTTCTTTCATTGTACAGCTATCCATCCAATTCAAAAGACGTACATCTCTTTCACCGACAACATAACTTATGTAGCAACACACGAACCATGTTAGTATCGTGTAGGACTGCGATGAAGCTTTTACGTATATGTACATTAGTCTCTCAGCGCTTTTTAATAACAGCCCCTATGAGCCTCTTCATTTCTTACAAACGACCGCTGGTGGTGCTAATGACAAAAAATGGTTTAAATGGCTCTGAGCACTATGGGACATAACTTCTGAGGTCATCAGTCTCCTGGAACTTAGAAGTACTTAAACCTAACTAACCTAAGGACATCACACACATCCATACCCGAGGCAGGATTCGAACCTACGACCGTAGTGGTCGTCCGGTTCCAAACTGCAGTGCCAAGAACTGCACGGCCACTCCGGTCGGCTGCTAATGACAGATGAGACTGTTGTATCAAAATTTATCAATTGCTACTGCTACACCAACTACAGTTCGGAAAGTGGAACAGTATTTTATTCACATTCTGGGTTTAAAGGAGGAATGTTGTAAATAATGGAACTTTCTGTATCTACATCCACATGACTAGTGTACAGTTCACACATAAGTGCCTGACAGTGGGTTCATCGAACCACTGTCACACTATCTCCCTACTGTTCCGCTGTCTAAGAGAGAGATCTTTCAGTAGCAGCACTAATTTCTCTGATTTTATTACAGTGACCATTTCCTACTGTTTAGGCGGGTGCCAATAAAACATTTTGGAATTCGGAGGAGAACGTTGCAGATAGAAATTTCGTGAAAAGATCTTGCCGCGATGATAAATGCCTTTGTTCTAAAGATTGCCATCTCAATTCGCGTATCAGAACCGTGACACTCTAACCCTTGTTAACACAAAACGAGCTGCCCTTCTTTGAACTTTTTCCATGTCTTTCGTAAACTCAATCTGTAAGAATCCTATACTCTACGCATTATTCCAGCAGTGGACAAACAAGCGTAGTGTAGACTGTCTCTTTAGTAGGCCTGCTGCATCTTCTCAGTGTTCTGCTAACAAAATGCAGACTTTGGTCTGAGTTGCCCACAACACGGTCTATGTGATCGTCGGTATTTCAGTTGTTTGTAACTGTAATGCCTTGGTCTTTGGTACCGAGCGAGGTGGCGCAGTGGTTAGCACACTGGACTCGCATTCTGGAGGACGACGGATCAATCCCGTCTCCAGTCATTCCGATTTAGGTTTTCCGTGATTTCCCTAAATCATTTCAGGCAAATGCCGGGATGGTTCCTTTGAAAGGGCACGGCCGATTTCCTTCCCCATCCTTCCCTAACCCGAGCTTGTGCTCCGTCTCTAATGACCTCGTTGTCGACGGGACGTTAAAAAACACTAACCTAACCCTTGGTCTTTGGTTGAATTAACAACCTTTACATCTGTGTGATCGAATCGCTTCGTGTTCAACTCTCGCGAAACGGCACTTAAAAAAAAAGAAAAGGCCGAAGGGTTTGGGGGCGGGGGGGGGGGGGGGGGGGGAGGATATTGCCGCTGTCATGCATCAGTCAACTTCGAATTCTTTGAAGATCGACCAAAATCAGCCGTTGTTGCAAAAACCTAAGTCATGTTACACATTACAACGAAATTTTAATTTAAGGATGCATGCTTGGGCAATCGAAACCGGTCTTAATTTTATTAAGACAAATTTTATGTGTAAAATTCAGTTCGGATACTTCACGAACTTGATCATGCGATGTTTTGTCAGATCTTGGTATCTGAAACATAAATGGACGTGGTTCCTGTGTGAACACTGTAACGTATCCGTTCTACATCTACATCTACATCTACATGATTACTCTGCAATTCACATTTAAGTGCTTGGCAGAGGGTTCATCTAACCACACTCATACTATCTCTCTATCACTCCACTCCCGAACAGCGCGCGGGAAAAACGAACACCTAAACCTTTCTGTTCGCGCTCTGATTTCTCTTATTTTATTTTGATGATGATTCCTACCTATGTAGGTTGGGCTCAACAAAATATTTTCGCATTCGGAAGAGAAAGTTGGTGACTGAAATTTCGTAAATAGATCTCGCCGCAACGAAAAACGTCTTTGCTTTAATGACTTCCATCCCAACTCGCGTACCATATCTACCACACTCTCTCCCCTATTAAGTGATAATACAAAACGAGCTGGCCTTTTTTGCACCCTTTCGATGTCCTCCGTCAATCCCACCTGGTAAGGATCCCACACCGCGCAGCAATATTCTAACAGAGGACGAACGAGTGTAGTGTAAGCTGTCCTTTTAGTGGACTTGTTGCATCTTCTGAGTGTCCTGCCAATGAAACGCAACCTTTGGCTCGCCTTCCCCACAATATTATCTATGTGGTCTTTCCAACTGAAGTTGTTCGTAATTTTAACACCCAGGTGCTTAGTTGAATTGACAGCCTTGAGAATTGTACTATTTATCGAGTAATCGAATTCCAACGGATTTCTTTTGGAACTCATGTGAATCACCTCACACTTTTCGTTATTTAGCGTCAACTGCCACCTGCCACACCATACAGCAATCCTTTCTAAATCGCTTTGCAACTGATACTGGTCTTCGGATGACCTTACTAGACGGTAAATTACAGCATCATCTGCGAACAACCTGAGAGAACTGCTCAGATTGCCACCCAGGTCATTTACATACATCAGGAACAGCAGAGGTCCCAGGACGCTTCCCTGGGGAACACTTGATATCACTTCAGTTTTACTCGATGATTTGCCGTCTATTACTACGAACTGCGACCTTCCTGACAGGAAATCACGAATCCAGTCGCACAACTGAGACGATACCCCATAGGCCCGCAGCTTGATTAGAAGTCACTTGTGAGGAACGGTGTCAAAAGCTTTCCAGAAATCTAGAAATACGGAATCAACTTGAGGTCCCCTGTCGATAGCGGCCATTACTTCGTGCGAATAAAGAGCTAGCTGCGTTGCACAAGAACGATGTTTTCTGAAACCATGCTGATTACGTATCAATAGATCGTTCCCTTCGAGGTGATTCATAATGTTTGAATACAATATATGCTCCAAAACAATACTGCAAACCGACGTCAATGATACAGGTCTGTAGTTCGATGGATTACTCCTACTACCCTTCTTAAACACTGGTGCGACCTGCGCAATTTTCCAATCTGCAGGTACAGATCTATCGGTGAGCAGCGGTTGTATATGATTGCTAAGTAGGGAGCTTTTGTATCAGCGTAATCTGAAAGGAACCTAATCGGTATACAATCTGGACCTGAAGACTTGCCCGTATCAAGCGATTTGAGTTGCTTCGCAAACCCTAAGGTATCTACTTCTAAGAAAATCATGCTAGCAGCTGTTCGTGTTTCAAATTCTGGAACATTCCATTCGTCCGTCCGTTGCCGGTATTCTGTCAGTGTTTCGAGTACTAGTCACCGAGCTGTAGGCGTTACGTCTCAGATTTACCAGACACCACGCGGCTACTGGATGAGGCAGCCGTCACACAGCAGGGCGACCGCAGCCGCGGGTTCACGTCTGCCAGGTGCCGGGCGAGTGAGCGCAGCTCCTGGCTGCGCCGGCGCCGCTGCAGCCTCTGGGCCTCTGGGAGACGGGACCCTCCCGATGCTCGCCCCTAGAGCCGCGGCTCAGCCCGCAAGTTTCTCACCCGGTACTCCCCCCCCCCCCTATCCACCCACCCCCAACCAACCCACGCCGCCCTCCCGAAGGCGCCGCCCCAGCAAAGTTAGTCGAACAGTTCCAGCAAGTTACGTCGCCTATTAGCACTGCATTTAGCTCTCCAGTCTGCAGTAACACTATTCTTGTGGACTCTCAGATCAACTGCTCTATTTGCTCCCAGACAACGCGTGCTTAATTTACTGGGGCTTACAGAAATAAAGAGATGAAAGATTTACGAAAGGGAAGTCAGAGAAGATTGTACGTTGAATCGGCAGTTGCAAACATTAACTACTAACATTACAAGATAGGCTCTTCTGCAAATTTAAAAATTATCGTATGCAGTAAAAGTGAAGATATGTTTAGGAAGTAATCATCACAGTAAATTTTACACCGAATTGAAAATATTGTGCTGTTCTGATATGGGCCTACAAGGTTCGAATAATTTGCTCTTAAGATAGTCACAAAATGGCTCTGAGCACTATGGGACTTAACATCTGTGGTCAACAGTCCCCTAGAACTTAGAACTACTTAAACCTAACTAACCTAAGGACATCACACACATCCATGCCCGAGGCAGGATTCGAACCTGCGACCGTAGCGGTCACGCGGTTCCAGACTGAAGCGCCTAGAACCGCACGGCGACAACGGCCGGCTAAGATAGTCACATACTGACCAAAATCGATATGTAAAATATAGGATATCAATATTTACGACCGATGCTGCCATTCACCAAAAACATTTTGGTAACAATGCTGCCGTGGTGCCTACGTTTCCCAATGGACTTAGCCATCAAGTACAGAAGAGACACGCAACCCTATAAGAAAGTATTTCGCAGAAGAACAACACTGCGTGGAAAGAAGGTTTCCTATGCAAAATGATGATTTAGCTACCATGTTGTAATCTTTCCCTCCCACACATCACCATTATATTTCTCTTTCTTTGCACAAATTTTTGAAAATTACGTGAGGGGTAAGACTACAAAAGAAGAACTTTTTGCTTATCTTGATTATCTAGTTGTTGTTGTCGATGGCTCAGTTTTGTCGAGGAGTACTTTCTTGCAGCTGAATATTTCGATTTCATAGGTTCGTGCTGATAAAATAACCATTGAAGAGTTCCCTGTTTTATGAATATCTTTTTATTTTATCTCATTATTCTAAATAACAGCAACGGCCCTGCCGCAGTGGATACACCGGTTCCCGTCATATCACCGTGGTTATGCGCTGTCGGGCGTGACCGGCCCTTGGATGGGTGACCATCCGGGCCGTTATGCGCTGTTGCCATATTCCGGGGTGCATTGAGTCACGTGATGCCAATTGAGGAGTAGCGGCTCCGGTCAAAGAACAGCATCGTAACGACCGGGAGAGCGGTGTGCTGAACACATGCCCCTCCTAACCGCATCCTCAACTGAGGATGACATGGCGGTCGGATGGTCCCGATGGACCACTTGTTGCCTGAAGACGGAGTTCCTGCCATTCTAAATAACACTGACTTTACAATTTCCACGTTCAAAAAAGCAGTAATTACATTGTTGTTGACAACTTTAGCAATCTAGGTGCGTTTCCATCAGAGGCATGGCCAGCACTACTCTGCATTACTCATAATTTCCAAAGAGCTTAGAAAGCATAAGAGTTTAAAGACTTTCTCGACGGGAGAAGAATCTTTACCAAATGATATCATTTTTTCATAAATAGATCCTGAAAGAATTTTAATAATTAGTGTTTGATTGCGCAAGTAATATTATGAATTTATAGTATGCCACAAATTTTATAATTTCAAATATTTTTGAAAGAAGAGTGATTTTAACTGTTAGTACATATCGATTGTAACACATTAATTTTTTTTATTCATTTTAGCCTGAAATTTAGTACATCGTATACAGAATCATATGAATTCTTTTAATAAAATAGCTGAGATAATTTTAACTTATGCGAAATTCGAGATTATAGGCGGTATCGTTTATCTCTACAAAAAAAGGTAATGTTAGTAAACGATGACTCATTACAAGGTGGAAATAATATACTCAAAAGTTTTCTTATAGGCAGAACAATTAAATTATGTATTTTTGTGTACGAAGTTAAATTCTGACCAGTGGAAGGAACTAATGTAAGCATGTTTGTACCCGAATTGGTTGTACAATGTAAGTGGTCAGCACTGTTGCGGCATATTTACGGTGGAGGCCGGTGATCAAGTGCTAATGTGCTACAGCATGCTGTAAATATTGTCGTTTCTCTTTGAATCCAAGTCGGAAAAAGTTATAACATTTCTTTTTCGTATGCGAGTTGTAGATCACACTAAAATTACACCAATTTTCTTCGACTGATTGCTGGTTTGTAAATAAAATGAACGAAAATATGTTTTGTTGCGCTCTCTCAACGGTAAGAAGAAATAAGTTTCGTGTGCTGAAGCGACAGTCAGCCATGCTATCATCAGCTCAGAGGAGGGACACACCTGTCTATTTTCGAATGCACACGCTCTGATATGACGCAGTCCCAGGTGGCACTGATGGTTCGAGATAGTTCACAGCACCAATCAGAATTTTTCTTCTCCGCTGAGTTCTTATGCGACTGGTGTCGGATTCTGTCGGAACCGAGCGTTCGATCGCCACCTACGGGACGCCGGTAATGGTGATATCGACTGATAATATCAAAGAATTCTTGTGTTCAAAACACACCCCTGAATATTGCGCTTTCTGTAATTTACACCACGACAGAAGTCTAGGCTAGCAACTAATTGTATTGGTTACTAGTCATTTGAGAGTTTGTGGAAGTGTGTGACCCACATTGCCTTTTTTGCAGCTTATAAATAATTTATGTCATTCATGACATTCATTTCATAATATTGCTTAAGTTTATATATATATATATATATATATATATATATATATATATATATATCAGGCAATTGAGCAATCAGTGGCTTCCCATTCGACAGTTTTCAGATACATGTTACCTATTTCCACTCTTTGGAACTTTTTTAGGGATTCTGATTCATTTCTGACTAACAGACGCAGTAATTCCTGAAGGTGGTACCCGCCATAACTCGAGACTGCTTAAGCGGAACCAAATTTCTGAGTGGTGTAGCCGTAGCCCTGCCTCGCGAGCAGACGGGGCATGTTGCTGCTTTTCCACCTCACCACAGCATCGCGCACGCCTGGAAAGCTTTGCCTCAGTGTTGTCTGTGTCTTCGTGTGTGTCACATCGCCGTTTGCTCCGTAGTATTAGTAGTTGTGCGTGTCTAATAGTAGCATAATATCGATCGTGGTTTCCAAGTGTGTTCGGAGGAAAGGTACTTTTGTGACGGCTCCCAAACCCAAGGTCCTCGGCGGTACTTTTGGGGCACCCACCACAAATTGTATAAAGCGTGGGTAGTGATCAGGACGTAGCTATGTCTGTTGGCCGAAAAATAATTAATGGCAAGAATTGCGCCAGCTAGAATGAAGAGATAACTTATGTTTATTTCTGACGAAACGTGCACCAGCAATACAAGTCCAGGTAATATCCAAGAGTAATCCGTGTACTGAGCCTAGTCGAATACAATAACAAACATCACACTGCAATGGCTCCGCTATAAACTCCACGAAAGGCCAGCGCTCCTCCTTATATGCAAAAGGCAGAGGGCGCTGCGGACCCGAGCTCAGCCATGGCGCGACATCTTCCGTCGGCGGTAACGCCCTGAGACGCCGACGGCCGCGACAGGAACTGTGGCCAGCGATGTCACGGTCAGGGCGCGCGTGCGCGAGTTGGTTGATTGGTTGGGTCCTTGGATACAGCAGGTACAGTAAGCGTTAGTTTTGACAAATCCATGCATTCCGTGCAGTCCGGATCTTTGGAGATTCATGATTGTCTCGTCGGCACCATTCATGTAACGTCTGATCAGATTCATACTGCCTATTTTGACTCTGACAGCTGAAGTACTCCCCATTAAACCCACCGTTATTGACTAGAGGATTAAATGGTTCAAATGGCTCTGAGCACTATGGGACTTAACATCTATGATCATCAGTCCCCTAGAACTTAGAACTACTTAAACCTAACTAACCTAAGGACATCACACAACACCCAGTCATCACGAGGCAGATTAATCTTGTCACACGCCAAAATTCGTCATGTGGCACAGAATGCACAATCCTCATTGCAATCCAAATCGTGCCGGTCGGGCGCGGTTGTCGTTCAATCACGGAGTACAAAAGAACACTTAAACACATCAAACAAATCACTCAATTAACGCCATTTACATGTTTGCTGAAGGTCAGGCCCACGGCTTTGGGTGGCACATACAGCCGTCAAACAACTGTAAACGTGATCGGCCGTCCTGCCGAAATCCGCCCCGCTCGCTTAGCAGCCAAAAACTTACATGCTCGGAGTCTCAACACTGACCTACTCTCTGGTGCACTGGGCACTCGATTACCTACTGCGACCTGCGTGATGCAGAGGCACACTATGTGATCAAAACTATACGGACACCCCCCAAAAACGTGCATTATTCAGCCGGCCGGTGTGGCCGTGCGGTTCTAGGCGCTTCAGTCTGGAACCGCGTGACCGCGACGGTCGCAGGTTCGAATCCTGCCTCGGGCATGGGTATGTGTGATGTCCTTAGGTTAGTTAGGTTTAAGTAGTTCTAAGTTCTAGGGGACTAATGACCACAGATGTTAAGTCCCATAGTGCTCCGAGCCATTTGAACCTTTTTTTTTTTTGTGCTGCATCCTTACATTCTCCAGCTGCCGCATGTGCCGCAGTGGAGTATGACTCCGGTGAAAGCGTTGGCGCGACGTCCTTTCTAGTGGCCAGCGACCCTTTATGACATTTAACATGCGGTACTCGCTTGCAGGGCTTGTGCACAGAACCACGCCACACTGCCACACCAGTTCTCTTCTAGGCCAGTCCAATAGCACCCTTGGGACAGTCTGCACATCGATTTCACGGGCATGTTTTCGGGCATCATTTGGCCATCGGCCACCAATGCATTGCTGAATTCCCCATACATAGCCGTTGGATTGTAAGGCGTACCCAGGAGCAGATATAGACTCAGACCACAATATAGTAGTGATGAAGAGTAGGCTGAAGTTCAAGACATTAGTCACGAAGAATCAATACGCAAAGAAGTGGGATACGGAAGTACTAAAGAATGACGAGATACGTTTGAAGTTCTCTGACGCTATAGGTACAGCAATAAGGAATAGCGCAGTAGGCAGTACAGCTGAAGAGGAATGGACATCTCTAAAAAGGGCCATTACAGAAATTGGGAAGGAAACATAGGTACAAAGAAGGTAGCTGCGAAGAAACCATGGGTAACAGAAGAAATACTTCAGTTGATTGATGAAAGGAGGAAGTACAAACATGTTCCGGGAAAATCAGGAATACAGAAATACAAGTCGCTGAGGAATGAAATAAATAGGAAGTGCAGGGAAGCTAAGACGAAATGGCTGCAGGAAAAACGTGAAGACATCGAAAAAGATATGATTGTCGGAAGGACAGGCTCAGCATACAGGAAAGTCAAAACAACCTTTGGTGACATTAAAAGAAACGGTGGTAACATTAAGAGTGCAACGGGAATTCCACTGTTAAATGCAGAGGAGAGAGCAGATAGGTGGAAAGAATACATTGAAAGCCTCAATGAGGGTGAAGATTTGTCTGATGTGATAGAAGAAGAAACAGGAGTCGATTTAGAAGGGATAAGGGATCCAGTATTAGAATCGGAATTTAAAAGAGGCAGAAGCGATAGATAACATTCCATCAGAATTTCAAAAATCATTGGGGGAAGTGGCAACAAAATGACTATTCACGTTGGTGTGTAGAATATATGAGTCTGGCGATATACCATCTGACTTTCGGAAAAGCATCATCCACACAAGAGCTGACAAGTGCGAGAATTATCGCATAATCAGCTTAACAGCTCATGCATCGAAGCTGCTTACAAGAATAATATACAGAAGAATGGAAAAGAAAATTGAGAACGCGCTAGGTGACGATCAATTTGGCTTTAGGAAAAGTAAAGGGACGAGAGAGGCAATTCTGACGTTACGGCTAATAATGGAAGTAAGGCTACAGAAAAATCAAGACACTTTCATAGGATTTGTCGACCTGGAAAAAGCGTTCGACAGTATAAAATGGTGCAAGCTGTTCGAGATTCTGAAAAAAGTAGGGGTAAGCTATAGGGAGAGACGGGTCATATACAATATGTACAACAACCAAGAGGGAATAAGAAGAGTGGACGATCAAGAACGAAGTGCTCGTATTAAGAAGGGTGTAAGACAAGGCTGTAGCCTTTCGCCCCTACTCTTCAATCTGTACATCGAGGAAGCAATGATGGAAATAAAAGAAAGGTTCAGGACTGGAATTAAAATACAAGGTGGAAGGATATCAATGATACGATTCGCTAATGAGATTGCTATCCTGAGTGAAAGTGAAGAAGAATTAAATGATCTGCTGAACGGAATGAACAGTCTAATGAGTACACAGTATGGTTTGAGAGTAAATCGGAGAAAGAGGAAGGTAATGAGAAGTAGTAGAAATGAGAACAGCGAGAAACTTAACATTAGGATTGATGGTCACTAAGTCAATGATGTCAAGGAATTCTGCTACCCAGTCAGTAAAATAACCAATGACGGACGGAGAAAGGAGGACATCAAAAGCAGACTCGCTATGGCAAGAAAGGCATTTCTGGCCAAGAGAAATCTACTAATATCAAATACCGGCCTTAATTTGAGGAAGAAATTTCTGAGGATGTACGTCTGGAGTACAGTATTGTATGGTAGTGAAACATGGTCTGTGGGAAAACCGGAACAGAAGAGAATCGAAGCATTTGAGATGTGGTGTTATAGACGAATGTTGAAAATTAGGTGGACTGATAAGGTAAGGAATGAGGAGGTTCTACGCAGAATCGGAGAGGAAAGGAATATGTGGAAAACACTGATAAGGAGAAGGGATAGGATGATAGCTCATCTGCTAAGGCATGAGGGAATGACTTCCATGGTACTAGAGGGAGCTGTAGAGGGCAAAAACTGTAGAGGAAGTCAGAGATTGGAATACGTCAAGCAAATAATTGAGGTCGTAGGTTGCAAGTGCTACTCTGAGATGAAGAGGTTAGCACAGGAAAGGAATTCGTGGCGGGCCGCATCAAACCAGTCAGTAGACTGATGACAAAAAAAAAAAAAAAAAAAGAAAAAAAGAAAAGCCGTTCATCGTATTAGGTGCATTGTGCTGCCACCTACTGCCTCGTACTGGATATCAGCTGCCTCAGTAGTCATTAGATCTCGTGAGAGAGCAGAATTTGACGCTGTGCCGAACTCACGGACTTCTAACGTCGTCAGGTGATTGGGTGTCACTTTTGTCATACGTCTGTGCGCGAGATTTCCACACTCCTAAAAATCCCTAGGTCCACTGCTTCCGATGTAGTAGTGAACGGGAAACGTGAAGGGACATGTACAGCACAAAAGCGTACAGGCCGACCTTGTCTGTCGACTGACTGACAGAGACCGCTCACAACTGAAGAGCGTCGTAATGTGTAACAGGCAGACATCTACCCAGACCATCACAAAGGAATTCCAAACTGCATCAGGATCCATATTCCAAGTACTACGACAATTAGATGGGAGGTGAGAAAACTTGGATTTCAAGGTCGAGCGACTGCTCATAAAATCCCAAACGACGCCTCGCTTGGTGTAAGGAGCGTAAACATTGGACGACTTAATAGTGGAAGAACGTTGCGTGGAGTGACGAATCACGGTACACAATGTGGCGATCCGATGGCAGGGTGTGGGTGTGGCGAAGCTCGGCGAACGTCATCTGCCAATGTGTGTAGTGCCAACAGTAAAATTCGGAGGCGGTGGTGTTATGGTGTGGTGTTTTTCATGGAGGGGGTCTACACCCCTTGTTGTTTTGCGTAGCACTATCACAGCACAAGCCTACATTGTTGTTTTAACACCTTCTTCCTTCCCACTGTTGAAGAGCAATTCGGGGATGACGATTGCATATTTCAACACGATCGAACACTTGGTCATAATGCACAGCCTGTGGCGGAGAGGTTACATGACAATAACATCCCTGTAACGGACTGGCCTGCACAGAGTCCTGACCTGAATCCTCTGGAACACCTTTGGGACGTTTTGGAACTCAGTGCCAGGCCTCACCGAACGACATCGATGCCTCTCCTCACTGCAGCACTCCGTGAAGAACGTTTCCCCAAGAAACCTTCCAGCACCTGATTGAACGCATGCCTGCGAGAGTGGAAGCCGTCATCAATGCTAAGGGTGGGCCAACACCATAATGAATTCCAGCATTACCGATGGCGTCATGAACTTGTAAGTTACTTTCAACCAAGTGTCCGGATACTTTTGATCACTTAGTTACATTGTTCTCAGCACGTAACGGGTGCTAAAGACTACACTGTTGAGCGCCCATAACACCATATCCATCCATCCTCAGCACGTAAGGGGTGGTTGATCCCTTACATAGCTATGTCTTTTTCGTCAAGTGCTTGGATCCCATACGAGTAGACAGTCTACGTCATGGTTCGCAAGTTCTGATAACACATCGTGATGGTGCCTAGAGTATGGTATTTCTTGTAATTGCGAAACTGGATTACATGAATGTCTGAGTGTTGAGGAGGGTTAAGCTGTCGGCACACGGAGCGTGCTGTCGAACGTCAACACTGAACGTGCTGTGATCAACGTGCGCCTGAACGCGCAGAAACGATGCGACTTGTGCACACGGTAGGTGGGCCGAACGTCGTGTACGCGATTACAACGCACTCCAGCGGCATTTGCGGGATGTTTCTAGTTCGTAAATCACTCTGTTAACTAAACGGGCAAGCATAAAAATTCTCACGTCAGCTCTATTAAAAGCGCACATATCCCCCATTGTCCATATGCTAGTCATCTTGTTCTGTATGTAATATACACAAATAATAACTTCAGTATCCATGTACACGTTTTAAGACGAAAAGGGAAGTACCATGTCCAATCAATAAGGACACAGGCTTATGAAAGTTCCGTTACAAACAGTGCGATACAAATTTTCAATAGTTCTCCACATAAGATAAACATTTTTTCATCATTCCTACATTTTAGTAAAACCCCAAACTCTTACTTGATCACTGTTCCTACCCAGTAGCAGAATCTTTTCAACATGTGAATTACGAAACGTAAAAGAAAAAGGAGCTAAATATCGTTATACAGTCAGCGCAAGCTGTCCTGTAGATGAAGCCAATCGAAAAAATTCACTTCTCAAGAAAAGGTGAACTCATATTTACATAATATCAAATATTATAGTAAGTACTTATATTAAACTAATAACAAAGCATCAGAACATACTGAAAACGCTAATGTTAGGAAAAAAAATTTAGGCATGACCGGATGCCATGTCCGAAAGAACAGATACCATCTTAATATACATATATAAGGCTCACCGGCCAATTGACCATATTTTTCTGTGCGGATGCACAAACAGGGCCCGAACTCTTATGTGGATCGGCAAAAAGCCGCGAGTAATGAGTATAATGGGCAGGGGCACTATGAATATAGGGCGGGACAATAAGTTGGGAATGTGGGTCTCGCGGGAGGCGTGCGCGAGATTATCCTTGCAGTCGCACTATCCTCTGTGTCCTCGGTGGCTCAAATGGATAGAGCGTCTGCCATGTAAGCAGATCCCAGATTCGAGTAACGGTCGGGGCACACATTTTCAACTGTCCCCGTTGACGTATATCAATGCCTGTACGCAGCTAGGGGTATTCATTTCATTGTAATGTCATTCTAACGAGCTGCTTGGTTACCGATGGTATCTGTTCTTTCTGATATATATATATATATATATATATATATATATATATATATATATATATATATATATATATATAAGGCCCACCGGCCATTTGACCATTCTTCTGTGCGGATGCACAAACTGTCCCCGTTGACTTATATCAATGCCTGTATGCTGCTAGGGGTATTCATTTCATTGTAATTTCACCCTAGATATTGCTCTGCACGTTCTGAAAGACTCCCGAACGTGCTATTCAACGCTATGACGTCAGAAACTGGGCACGCTCAACGCTCAACGTTCGGATGCACGGTCCGTGTGCCGACGGCTGTAGGACAGTTTACTTAAGGAGGTTTGCTCGGTTGTGGTGACGTGAGAGGTATAAGTTGCCAAAACTGGTTCAGTCAACAAAGGCTGCAATGATTTAGTAGTATCCATTCACTTGATATGGTAGTCAAATGTAGCATTCCTTCCCACTTACAGATCCTAGTTTACCGCATTCATGCAATGTGTATAGTAAACAAGTGGGGACATCCCTCTCTGCATTGAAAGGGGCCACCTTACATCTGCCTGCAGCAGTTATTTGTACTGAAGTCCTCATTTGAACAGCGTCGGAAACTGAAGTTAGCTGATTTTGTTTTTCCTGCTCACGACATTCGTGTCAAGCCTTCCCTCCGTAAAATGGAACTGCAGAGGAATGCGCAGCTTATTGCTCCTAAAATTCCCCCTTTACCACCGCAGCACGATCCGGAAACCTTTCTTGTCAAGTGGGCAGTGTTCCACTGTTCGCGGTGCTGCACAAGAGATGTACGGGAGGTGGTGAAGTGTGGCGTACGTCCTCTCTTCGCCCACCCCTCCCTGAAACAAGTCGGTAGGTAGTAGTGCATTTGTATCTGCCGCCTCCACGGAAAAATAACACACCGTCCCGATCGCGCCTGATTGGATGACATCAGGGGAATAGGTGGGTTTAGAGGCACCGCAGATTGCTGTTGTTGAATCATTGTTACAGAAGAAGGCCCCATCAACTTCCCAATATGTTGCAGTACCGAGTCCTGGACTCCTGATGGGTTCGGTGGTGCGACAAGTACTGCAGATGTCTTCAGGTGTCTCCTTGTGTTCCCCCTTCGGTTAAGGTAAATCCTCCGGAATTACCCAGGATTGGGGAAGTTGAGGGGCCTTCTTGTGTAACAATGATTCAACAGCAGCATCCTGCGGTGCCTCTAAAACTACCTCTTCCTTTGATGTCATCCAATCAGGCGCGACCGGGAGGGTCTGGCATTTTCCTTGGAGGCGGCAGATACAAAGGCACTACTACCTATAGACGCAGACGATGTGTTGCCTGACCACTCTCTTTTGCGTCAGTCTGAACTGCAAGGATATCATTCTGCGAAACGGGCCTGTGAGGCTCCTTGTTCGTCACCTAATTTGGATAACGTTCAAGAACTGCCTGCGTCTCCGACTGCAGATGCAGCATGGCCTCGTAGTCGCTGTAAACAACGGGTCCAACCCGAACGCGTGGTGCCGTGTAAAAAAAAAAAAAAAAAGAAACATAAAGATCCCCAGAGGCGCGGGTTGGAGCCCCCAACACTCGGACTATTCAGTGGACTCAGGAAATGGACCTTGACACACATTGATGATGTAATTAAGTACATCAGCAGCTCGAATTTCGCCTCTTATTTATAAAGTTATGTTAATCGGGTGGAATCCCAACTGCGGCTCGCTATGCTGTCTCAGTTTATCTATGATTCCTGTGCGAGTGACTTATTTTTACAAGAAGTTTAGTTCACTTGCCGGCCGCGGTGGTCTAGCGGTTCTGGCGCTGCAGTCCGGAACCGCGGGACTGCTACGGTCGCAGGTTCGGATACCGCCTCGGGCGTGGGGGTGTGTGATGTCCTTAGGTTAGTTAGGTTTAAGTAGTTCTAAGTTCTAGGGGACTTATGACCTAAGATGTTGAGTCCCATAGTGCTCAGAGCCATTTTTTTAGTTCAGTTATTTTCATCTCCTTGGCTTTGGACTGTGCTTAATGTGGCTCCCGAATGTTCCACGGGAACTGCATTGTTGTTTTAGTGAATAAATTCACACTGAAGGGGCTGGAGTTCTTGATAATGGAAGGAAATGGATGTACTTTTTGAAACACCCCCAGCTATACCGGCAGGACGGGACAGATAGTGTAATTTGTGGAAAGGGGCCAAAATGAGTGGCTATCAGTTACACTCGAACATACTACATTATTCATTTCACAAACATTACAAGAGTAAAGAAAACATTAAAAACAGAGCAAGGCAAACATTAATTTTAGAACTTAATTCCCTGCTAAATGCGCCATTCAGTCTCACGCGTCACAACTTTAATTTAAAACCGGCTGAACACCAATCACTTAAGACTCAAAAACAAGAATTTGAATTTTAAAAGGCAGAAAGCATTATCTTAAAACATGTCTCTAAATTAGGCTGAAGGCCTAAACAATCTCACGCCCTAAGGGGAAAACAAGTTTAACTTAAAGTCGGCTGAAGGCCAATAACTTAAGGCTAAAAACAGGAATTTCAATTTTAAAAGGCAGAAGGCCTTATCCTAAAATTTCTGTAAATCTCAACTCCTCACACACGGCACAGACGGAAACTATAAGCGCGAGGCCAAAGAAAGTACAAGGGTGCGAATATCGATAGACATAGCTGCTGCGATTCCCGGAGAGAGGGGATAACAGCATAGTCGTGATAACCGCGGGAGACTAATTGTGGGGTTCGCTGTGTTATTCAATGGTTTGGTATTTAACTAATTTGTAAATTAAAATGAAAATCTTATTTTATTATACTGAGTAATTACTAAATAATTTTTCTCCCAGATAAATATTTGATCAGGTTGCTAAATAACTCCAAGTTAACGTCGTGTTAAAGTGTTGTCTGTAAGTTATGTAAGTGTCACTAAATCACAGTTCATACAACAGATTCTATACAACTATTGATTATGATGGAAACAGTTATCTTCAGCAAAATGATCATCAAAACCACCGAATATCAGCCGCGCACCACACTGACGTATGTTACCTGAAACAATATTCTTCGCAAGTCGTGCGTAATTAATTTCGGCTCCATACATCACCAAGAAAAGTTTGTTATATGGATCGTGCTATGAGCACAGTTTATAAAGAACCAATCTGACTCGAATTATTTTCAATAAAATAAGTTCGGGACCACCGGTGAACATTTATTTTTACACATTTTTATCACCTTCGGCATTTATGTCTGCAGAGTTGCGTAATTTAAATTTGCCGCTGAGATAATTGTTAAGATGGCGGCAGACAATTGATAGAGACTTTCTATCGTTAGATCAACTTTCCTTTTAACAGGATAAGTATTTGAAATGCTTGTTAAACTTTACTTTCATATTGTGCACTATTTAGACTAATTTTCATCAAGCAAACCTTAGATTTTTTTCTAAGAAACACAGATAAAAACGCGATACAAATCGCTATCATCAATGGCTGCGTTTCTTGCAGCGGAAAGAAATAATTAACAAAGATAATGCTTATTGAGAGAGGAATTAAAGTTACAAACAATTATTCACTCATATTTATAATAATAATGAACTCTATTCTCAAGGAATAATTAACGAATAATTACAATTTCTTAACAGTCCTCAGTTTGATATGCGTCTTGCGTCCGCAACCTACAAAAGCCAACCAACAAAAGGTAAAAACAAAGGAACACAAACGCAGATCATAAAAGGAATTTACAATTATCATTGACTTTGTATGATACACATCGATATGTCCAATTACATCATAAAATATTGTATGAATAATTAATATTTATCATCATTTATTTCACTGTTTTTTCATATGTCGGATAGATAATGCTTATAACTGTTAGAGTTTCCTCTCGTCGCACTGTAGTTGAAATTTGTCTCTTGGATGTTACATTACGCAAAGCATAAGATGAGCCAGCCACGGCTCACTTTTCTTCAACTGACCTCGGTTCCCCTCTAGGCACCGTCTGGTTACGGAAGCACATTGGACCGCTTCCGGTTTTATACGGATGCGATATTTTATTTGTTGTGGAAAAGTGATGATTTTAACTGCGTCTCCCAATTTTAATGTTTGACGGGTATTTGAAGATTTAGTTCGTTGCTTTAAACAGTAAGACGATTTGGGTCTCCAAATATCTGACTCTAGTCAAATTTACCGATTTTACTTCTGCTTCTAGGAGTAGACATGACAGATTTCCTTTATCTGATTGGATGCGTGATAAGGTTTTTGACTGCTGGTGTCATCCTCGTCGGCTCCAATGACCATTGTGCAGAGGATGTTGCAATACTTTCAGAAAATCTCGTGCAAGCTATTAATCAAATAAACGATTTGGAAAAACAGCGAATAAAACAGGTGTCACAATTTCAAGTGAAAAACAAAATTCATAACAAATCTTGAAAAATGCACCGAAATACATAGAAATACAAATTTGAGTCAATCAGTAAATTTAAATATCTTGTAGAAACCATAGAAAAGGATTAACTGGAAAATTTGGCAATAGATACGATAGACAATTAAATGGATAGAACACATCATTTCACAAAAATATCTAGAAAAACAAAACTAAAACACTATAACACAGTGATAAGGACAGAATGGTTATATGTGTATCAGTGCTAAACGACGAAAAAAGACAGAGTAGAGATACTTGAAAGCCGCAGTTTAGAAAAATAGTGGGAGCAGTACAAATTACGGAAGTTTGTAAAATGAGAACCAATGAGGAGATCTACGAAAACATGGAGAAAATACGACAAGAAGAACAATCTTCTTTGGGTATGTCTATCGGGAGAATGAGGGCAGGCTAACGAAACAAGTACTGCTGTATTTCCGGGCAATAAAATTGATAGCTGCGAGGATTGCAGAAAGAAGGAAAGAACTCGAAGGACACAACATCAAGGAATCGGAAACAACAGAAAAACTTTTAAGTATGAAATTCAGAATTAAGAAGAAATTAAAAGTGAATTTCGTCAGAGGTCTTCCAGTCGGTGATATGAGAAGAATCCTGAAGAGATTCCTAGCAGAGGCACAGAAATGTCAAGTTATAGAAAAGGAAACATAGAAGAGGACTATGTCGCCAGGTAGGAAATCAGAAGATTATTTCACCATCGTTCTCCCAAATCGAAATATTTAGAAGAGTTGACGTGATGGAATTACATTTTGCCGGCTGGCGTGGCCGAGCGGTTCTAGGCGCTACAGTGTGGAGCCGCGCGACAGCTACGGTCGAAGGTTCGAATCCTGCCTCGGGCGTGGATGTGTGTGATGTCCTTAGGTTAGTTAGGTTTAAGTAGTTCTAAGTTCTAGGGGACTGATGACCTGAGGTGTTAAGTCCCATAGTGCCTAGAGCCATTTAAACCATTTGAACAAGCACAAATGTCGGTTGATGAATTTACAGGGTGCTGATGACGCTGTCATTTAGTGGAGAGCTGTGGTTGATCTACGTATGTCTTTCGGAGTAATAATTGATCGAACTACAATTGAAACGGCTACACTGAATTTCAAGTCGGTTTCAGGGAAGTTAACCTGCTTCAAAAATTTCGGGTCTTCGATACCTGCATCTTGTGCAGAGCGTACTTCCTCGCTCATACATTTCCAGTCCTCGTGATGACTGCCAGGAAACTGAAACAGCTGTCTAGTGGTTTTTTGTGGAAGCACCACATTTTCCGATTGTGATATGACGTGGTTGCGAGTGCACAACCCCTTAGTAGTTTGGCACTTTCTGGAGTTGTTGTTCGTTCGCCGCACCGTCTTAACTGTCTCTCTCGCAATACACACATTCACGTCTCGTTTGTTTTACAGTCTGTGGCCGGGCAGTCTTGATCTGCCTATCGATATCGATTGAATTTCCAATTAAAACATGTCTGTGAATTTCATATTGCTGTCAATTACGTCTACACTATACTACACTAACAAGGGAGAGTGATTGACTTTACGGCACCTGTTCAACGGGTATCGCCGGATATTTCTTGAGAGACGTGTGGTTTCATCTTAGCCTTCCTGTTCTTCCAACGGCTGTGGCGTCCTCGTGGTATCATATGGTCCACAACTTCTTACTCATCAGTGAGCGCCTGTTTCGTACTGGGCTTAGTGTCACGGATCCATGCAGTCGCTGTCGCGTCATTGACACGCTACAACATAGCATGTCCGATTCGTTACGTGGAGTGGTTGTGGGATTGAATTTCGATGGGATCCACGGACTTCCCTTCTCAACGATCTGAGGAGTCGTCAGAAACAACACGTAGTCAAAAAATAAATTTTTTTTAAAAAAAGCTGAAGAGCATGTGGCTAGAAACTGGATGGTTGTGGGATCGAATATCGGACTTGGCAACTTTTTTTCACTCTAACCTTTGAATCAGCGTCCATCTCACACTGATGTGGAGATACGCATTTCGAAATACACTCCTGGAAATTGAAATAAGAACACCGTGAATTCATTGTTCCAGGAAGGGGAAACTTTATTGACACATTCCTGGGGTCAGATACATCACATGATCACACTGACAGAACCACAGGCACATAGACACAGGCAACAGAGCATGCACAATGTCGGCACTAGTACAGTGTATATCCACCTTTCGCAGCAATGCAGGCTGCTATTCTCCCATGGAGACGATCGTAGAGATGCTGGATGTAGTCCTGTGGAACGGCTTGCCATGCCATTTCCACCTGGCGCCTCAGTTGGACCAGCGTTCGTGCTGGACGTGCAGACCGCGTGAGACGACGCTTCATCTAGTCCCAAACATGCTCAATGGGGGACAGATCCGGAGATCTTGCTGGCCAGGGTAGTTGACTTACACCTTCTAGAGCACATTGGGTGGCACGGGATACATGCGGACGTGCATTGTCCTGTTGGAACAGCAAGTTCCCTTGCCGGTCTAGGAATGGTAGAACGATGGGTTCGATGACGGTTTGGATGTACCGTGCACCATTCAGTGTCCCCTCGACGATCACCAGTGGTGTACGGCCAGTGTAGGAGATCGCTCCCCACACCATGATGCCGGGTGTTGGCCCTGTGTGCCTCGGTCGTATGCAGTCCTGATTGTGGCGCTCACCTGCACGGCGCCAAACACGCATACGACCATCATTGGCACCAAGGCAGAAGCGACTCTCATCGCTGAAGACGACACGTCTCCATTCGTCCCTCCATTCACGCCTGTCGCGACACGACAGGAGGCGGGCTGCACGATGTTGGGGCGTGAGCGGAAGACGGCCTAACGGTGTGCGGGACCGTAGCCCAGCTTCATGGAGACGGTTGCGAATGGTCCTCGCCGATACCCCAGGAGCAACAGTGTACCTAATTTGCTGGGAAGTGGCGGTGCGGTCCCCTACGGCACTGCGTAGGATCCTACGGTCTTGGCGTGCATCCGTGCGTCGCTGCGGTCCGGTCCCAGGTCGACGGGCACGTGCACCTTCCGCCGACCACTGGCGACAACATCGATGTACTGTGGAGACCTCACGCCCCACGTGTTGAGCAATTCGGCGGTACGTGCACCCGGCCTCCCGCATGCCCACTATACGCCCTCGCTCAAAGTCCGTCAACTGCACATACGGTTCACGTCCACGCTGTCGCGGCATGCTACCAGTGTTAAAGACTGCAATGGAGCTCCGTATGCCACGGCAAACTGGCTGACACTGACGGCGGCGGTGCACAAATGCTGCGCAGCTAGCGCCATTCGACGGCCAACACCGCGGTTCCTGGTGTGTCCGCTGTGCCGTGCGTGTGATCATTGCTTGTACAGCCCTCTCGCAGTGTCCGGAGCAAGTATGGTGGGTCTGACACACCGGTGTCAATGTGTTCTTTTTTCCATTTCCAGGAGTGTATGATGACAATTTCAGAGTGCTAATTTATGCTTCCGTCCAATTATTAACGGCAATCCACACTCTCAGTTCATTGTAAATTCTCCGAACAATGGACAAAGGGTTGTTAATTTTCCAAGTATCGTAACATGTGTGACTAGTAACAAAAAGATACCCAACTCATCCCCAGGCTTTGACGTGAGACTTGCAATCCGACATAATCAAATATTCTTAACCTGTAGTTTCCTGCAATCGTTTGAGAACAATTGCATAGCGAAAAAACGTGCGAATCCAGAATATGAGTAGGTGGTGGTTGATTTTTTATGCCACATGTAAAACGTTTTCCGTAAAACTACTTCAGTAACTTTGCTTCCTTTACGTAAACAAGCTCTTTCAGTAGCGCAGAAGCTGACTCGTCTTTTACTTTTCTGTCTTCCTTGAATGAGACTAAGATGTGGACAAATTCTTTGTGTGGCATGGCAAAGAAGTCTGCCACAAGGAGTCCACGACAATGTTGGGAGGTATGAATCTTACGTGTTCGACATTAAATTTGGGTTTGGAGTGACATGTCATGCCAATGAGTCTCAACAGTCCATCACTACTTTCACAAGAGGATTTCTGTAACATAAGCTAAACATATATATCATGTGCTTTTCTATTACTTTTTTCTTTTATTTGTGCCACTTTAGCCAGCCCCCGATACATACTAAATATCTCTCTCTTACACACACACACACATACACACACACACACACACACACACACACACACACACACACACAAACACACACACACACGATTCACATACAATATTTACATTCGTTGTAAGCATATTACAAGTATTTAAATCACGATGTGAGCCCATCATCGCCATGACAAACGCTCGTTTTAATGCGAAAGAGGTAAGATTCTTTCCTCCAGACGACGTTTCTGCCGTGCACTGCTTATTTCGCATAAATTATGTGAAAGTTATGATACTGAGTTACTTAAGGGAAACTGGAACGCCCTATCCCGACAATGTTAAATTTAGTGACTTGCTTTCCCCGTATTTCAGGAACCACTGCAGCCATTGACATGAAACTTTTACAGGACATTAAAGTGTATGTTCTGAGTCTACTGAACTACAGTGATTGCATTTCAATCACGGCTTTCGGAAAAAAATTTTATTACACGGTTAAAATTTTGTGTACTTTTCTGTAAGTTATCCGAAATAATTTTAAATGTTCATAACATTATCTTGTTCTTTTAGTTCAGTAGACTCAGGATATGTATGTTACTGCTCCCTGAAAATTTGAATACTCTACTCGAAGTGGTTCCTGAGATTTACGGAAAAATGCAACTGAAAATGTAAATTTTCAGGAACGGCTCCTAAAGTTTCAAAAGACGGTAACGCACTTAATATATGGTTTCTGAGATTTAGGGAAAAATGCAACAGAAAATGTAAATTTTCAGGAACGGCTTCTAAAGTTTCAAAAGACTGTAACTCACTTACATACTGTATGTCATCCTCTTGATCTTTTTCCAAGTTTTTTCTTCTTTTCTTCTTTTTGGACTCCTTAGTGGCCAACTGTGCTGCACACTCTGCTTTATCAATGTGAACCTTGTCCACCCGTTCAAGTTCTCTGATCCAGTTTGCACCATAATTTATTCCCATATGCAGTAGCATTTTCACTCCACCAATGTTGCCATCATTAAAACCAATGA
This sequence comes from Schistocerca serialis cubense, assembly GCF_023864345.2. NCBI lineage: Eukaryota > Metazoa > Arthropoda > Insecta > Orthoptera > Acrididae > Schistocerca > Schistocerca serialis. The sequence goes on from NC_064642.1 coordinate 738,975,263, forward strand.
CAGCATCTCTGACCCCCCCCCCCCCCCCCCCCCACACACACACACACTTTAGTGTCTTCATTGCAACAAAAACATTTTTTGGCAAGCGAGTCAATATAAGATTACTGAACGACGCACTGGGATTTTGAGTCTGACAATGCAGACACTTCTTTAGTAATTCAGGATTTGCCAAGTCTCTGTAAATAAGTTTTATGATATCCGTGACTGCTGCTGGGATGGAATGTTTAAGGCTGTATGAGCTGTTTGAGTACTGGGCATTGCAGTAATAGCACCATGAATCAGGTCCAGGAGGCCAACGCTGGTGTACTGATTTTCATAAGTTGACAGTCTGTGGAAGAACATAGTCCACACTGCCTGCTTCATTGTCAACAAATCCTCATTACAAAGTTAACTTCGCTTATCGTTAATCCGTTACTTTGTGACTAACGTTGCGGTACACAGATATGTTACAGAACCGCAACACCCCTTGCCTATGGGATAAATACCTGCTGGAATGTACGACGTTAATGCAGGATGGCAGCAGACCGTATTATTCGTTTCGGACCTCTTGATAAGTATGGAAGTGTGATTACGCATGTCAATCACATCGCGATTACGGGCAGCATAGGGTTCACGCCAGAGCCTTAGGACGTGCGCTAGCAGCGCATGTCGGGTGTTTCAAGCGTCAACTTCGCGTCTTAATATCTCGGTATGTAATGGAAATATTGCGATGCAATCAACGCCATTGTGTAAGTGCTTTGTCATGCTATGGATTGCTGCAGACAAAATATAGGAGGTCCATTTAAAAAAACATTATTTTGTGTTAAAAAACACATATGCTTTCGTTTTAGAATGTTTCCAAATATGTACATTCATGGGCCCCAGCCCTACATTGATACCGGTGAAAGTCGTTTTCCAATAGCTGTCATTATTCCAGAGATATTTTGGGAGGACAAGATAGCTGGGACACCCTGTATAAATAATTTAATTCGGAAAATTGCAAATTTTATAATGAGATAAAAATCCGAATATGTGCAAAAAAATTTCCATTCTAAGCCCCCTTAGCGCTGTTCTCTGAAATTTATTCATAACTCTACGCAGTGGCGATTTCGTGCTGTTAGCAAATCCTCGCGTCGGTCGTCCGCTGCCATAGTCCATTAACTCTAAATTTCTCGGCAGCGTCCTAACGAATATGTTCGTCGTAGGTCCCATATTGATTTCTGCGGTTGTTTGACGTAGTATTGCTTGTCTATTAGCACTGACAACTCTACGCAAACGCGGCCGCTCTCGATCGTTACGAGAAGGCCGTCGGCCAGTGCGTTGTTTGTGGTGAGAGGTAATGACAGAAATTTTGTCAATGTGGATCTCGGAGTATTGAGTTCCCTAACGACTTCTGAAATGGAATTTCCAGTGCGTCCAGCGCCAACTACCATTCCGCGGTCAAAGTCTGTTAGTTCCCGTCGTGCTGCCATAATGATTCCGAAAATCTTTTCACACGAAATCCCTGAGCACAAATGATAGCCTCGCCAATGCACTGCCCTTTTATGTCTTGAGTACACAATACTACCGGCATCTGTATATGTATACAGAGGGGTCCAAAAAAAGGTATCCACTGTTTAAAAGTTCATAACTGGCAAACTAATTGACGGAGTTGTCTTATCTTTGCTAGTGTAATATTTTGTAGTTCCGGCAATCGCCACACAAGCGTTGTATTGCGTTGTTTTGTTTTGTCGAATGACAGTCGCCAGATAGTGGTTTGTTCTTAGTTGCACCTGGTTACTCGAGTAAACACGGCTGGCGCAAGGCTTACATTCGATGAAAGGAAGTCAGATTTGAAGTGGTATTAAGTACGAAAACATTAATTAGGTTCAATGGCAATGGTGAAATGAGTATCAAACAGAGCCACCGACACGTTTAACGATTCGTCGCATTCGAGACAAATTTGAAGGCGAAGGCTGTGTTAAAGATGTACACAAACAACGATCTGGACGACCTGTAACAGTGACAAGTCCAGCTAACTCCCGTCGTGTGTTACAACAATTCACTCGCTCACCATAGACGTCTGTGAGACAGTATGCCCGTGAAAATGGAGTGAGTCGCTCAAGTGTTCGGCGAATTTTGAAGACAGCAAAGTGGAAGTGCTACATCCCACCATTGCTACACGCAGTGAACGAGGACGACTCAGCTCGTAGAATGGAGTATCGCGAGTGGTTTACTAACATGGTGCGCAACGATGAAGAGTTGGCAGAGATGGTTGTGTGGTCTGATGAGGCACAGTTCAAACCTAATGGTACTGTAAATCGCCACAATTGCATCTACTGGGCCGCCGAAAATCCGAACGTCTATGTAGAGAAAGCTGTGAATTTGCTAGGAGTAAATGTGTGGTGTGTGTTGTCTAACCGGGGCTTGATTGGGCCACTCTTCTTTGACGGCACAGTTATCGGTGAGGTGTACCTACAGAAGCTTCAGACATCCATTTTACCTGCCATCCGAGACTTGTATGGAGACGGAAGAGTTTACTTTCAACACGATGGTGCCACAGCCCACTACCTAAACCATGTTAGGGCGTATCCGACGAAAATCTACTAGGAAGATGGATAGGGCGTAGAGGTGCTGTGGAGTATCCACCACGTTCCCCAGACCTAACTCCTCTGGACTTTTACCTGTGGGGAACACTCAAGGACTTCGTTTATCGACAAAAGCCACGCACATTGGATGAACTTAGACAATCTGTCGTACGTTCATGTGCAAATAACCAACTGAACTCGTTGCAGTCAATAGTTCGTGCTGCAATTCTGCGGCATCGTTTGTGTGTGGATGTTAATGGTGACCATTTCGAACACCTACAGTGATATCTTCAATTTGAACTTTAAGCTACACTCCGTCAATTAGTTTGCAAGTTATCGACTTTTAAACAATGGATACATTTTTTTGGACTCCTCTGTATACCGCAATTCCATGACTTTGTCACGTCAGTGAGTATAGACATGGAACGATATTTTTCTCCAGTAGTTAAGCGCCTCGTACCTTGTTTGTGCTGATACATGAACACTGTGCGAAGTTACCCCAGGTAGGAGATGATTAGTACGTTTGTAACACACGAAGTAATGCGGTACCGTCGTTCCTGCTGGTGGTATAGAAATCCGTCTTTGTCGCAGCCAGAACAGAGCCCGAATTGACGAGGCCAGGTAGGACTGCCAAAATTGTGACACGGTGGAGCGAGTTAAATATACGCGCCGCTATTCGTCTGGGCGGGCAGAGCCGAGACACGAGCGCATTTACAAGATGTTATTTCGACGCCAGGTGCCCTCCTTATGCTCGGAGATATTTCAGCGGCGGCGGCGGCGGCGCGCCCAGAGAATGGGAGCGCGGGTTGAGAAATCTCGCCTCCTCTGATGCAGAGCCCGTGTAATGCGAGCAATGAAAATATATTCGGAGTCGGCAGAGGCGGCCGCAGGCTGTGGCGACGACACGCTCCCCCGTAATTGCGTGAGTTATGCGTGAGCTGCCGCGGCGCGCTGGCCATGTCTCCCTCCCTCCCTCCCTCTCACTGCCGCCATTGTTGCGCAGTAGTGTGGCAGTGCGAGAAATGACGCCGAGCTGCGCTTAACAGCTACAAGGAGCCAGGGCAAGTGAACATGACGTCATTTTAGGAGGGCCTTATGGGAGCCGCGAAGCATGATGTAACTGAGCGAAATTCCACTAAATTGGCCGTCAAGTTGTCTTGGGCAAAATCATATGCAAAAAGTTTTTTTTTTATTTTTTACTGCCGGCTCGAAAAATGGCTCTAAGCACTATGGGACTCAACTTCTGAGGTCATCAGTCACCTAGAACTTAGAATTACTTAAACCTAACTAACCGAAGGACATCACACACATCCATGCCCGCGGCAGGATTCGAACATGCAACCGTATCGGTCTCGCGGTTCCAGAAAGTAGCGCCTAGAACCTCTCGGCCACTCTGGCCGGCGGCTCGAAAAAGTAGACTGGCAAAGCTGACACGAAGCACTCCATCAACAACAAGCCGGAAGTCGAAAACATTTTGAATAACCATTTTTTAAATTTAATAGAGAAAATAGGTTCTAAATGTTCATTAGAAGAAGCAAGGCAGTTAATGGAAGAGGCCTTACACACACAATTTGATACAATTGAAATTCCACCCACCTGTCCTTCCGAAATTAGGAAGATAATAAACTCTTTCGAGAATAAAAGCTCACATGGAATTGATGGCATTTCCAGCAGGATAATAAAAGCTTGTTCCCAAGTAATAAGTGGGATTCTTAGCCACATATGCAATAGCTTTCTGAAGCAGCGTATTTTCCCAGATAGACTGAAGTATGCCATTGTTAAACCACTGCATAAAAAAGAGGATACGTCTGATATCAACAACTACTGCCCACTCTCTCTTCTGACTGCCTTATCCAAAATTCTTGAAACAGTAATGTGCTATACAGTAGCTTCACGCCTTTGTAAAAATAAATTTTTAGCAAAATGTCAGTTTGGTTTCCAGAAAGGTTTCACTGATGAAATATTAAATGCTCTGAGTAACCGGAAGTCACCCGTTGGGATTTTTTGTGACCTCTCAAAGGCTTTTGATTGTGTAAATCATGGAATACGCCTAGATAAGCTCAAGTACTGTGGTTATAATGGGACAGCGCTCTAATGGTTTAAATCATACCTAGCTGGAAGAGTGCAGAAAGTTGAAATAAGCAGTTCACATAATATGCAAAAAACTAGTGATGTCTCAGACTGAGGAACAATCAAGAATGGGGTGCCACAAGGTTTGGCCTTGGGTCCTCTGCTGTTCTTAATATACATTAATGAACTGCCATTCTATATTCACGAAGATGCAAAACTGGTACTTTTTGACGATGATACAAGTATAGATATCACACCCAGAAGACAAGAATTAACTGATGCAATAGTAAACGATGTTTTTCAGAAAATCATAAATTGGTTCTCTGCAAATGGGCTCTCATTAAACTTTGACAAAACACAGTATATACAGTTCCACACAGTAAATGGAATGACACCATTAATAAATACAGACTTCGGTCAGAAATCGGTAGCTATGGTTGTTGTTGTTGTTGTGGTCTTCAGTCCTGAGACTGGTTTGATGCAGCTCTCCATGCTACTCTATCCTGTGCAAGCTTCTTCATCTCCCAGTACTTACTGCAACCCACATCCTTCTGAATCTGCTTAGTGTATTCATCTCTTGGTCTCCCTCTACGATTTTTACCCTCCGCGCTGCCCTCCAATGCTAAATTTGTGATTCCTTGATGCCTCAAAACATGTCCTACCAACCGATCCCTTCTTCTAGTCAAGTTGTGCCATAAACTTCTCTTCTCCCCAATCCTATTCAATACCTCCTCATTAGTTACATGATCTACCCACCTTATCTTCAGCATTCTTCTGTAGCACCACATTTCGAAAGCTTCTATTCTCTTCTTGTCCAAACTAGTTATCGTCCATGTTTCACTTCCATACATGGCTACACTCCATACAAATACTTTCAGAAACGACTTCCTGACACTTAAATCTATACTCGATGTTAACAAATTTCTCTTCTTCAGAAACGCTTTCCTTGCCATTGCCAGTCTACATTTTATATCCTCTCTACTTCGCCCGTCATCAGTTATTTTACTCCCTAAATAGCAAAACTCCTTTACTACTTTAAGTGTCTCATTTCCTAATCTAATCCCCTCAGCATCACCCGATTTAATTTGACTACATTTCATTATCCTCGTTTTGCTTTTGTTGATGTTCATCTTATATCCTCCTTTCAAGACACTGTCCATTCCGTTCAACAGCTCTTCCAAGTCCTTTGCTGTCTCTGACAGAATTACAATGTCATCGGCGAACCTCAAAGTTTTTACTTCTTCTCCATGAATTTTAATACCTACTCCGAATTTTTCTTTTGTTTCCTTTACTGCTTGCTCAATATACAGATTGAATAGCATCGGGGAGAGGCTACAACCCTGTCTCACTCATTTCCCAACCACTGCTTCCCTATCATGCCCCTCGACTCTTATAACTGCCATCTGGTTGCTGTACAAATTGTAAATAGCCATTATCTCCCTGTATTTTACCCCTGCCACGTTCAGAAGTTGAAAGAGAGTATTCCAGTTGACATTGTCAAAAGCTTTCTCTAAGTCTACAAATGCCAGAAACGTAGGTTTGCCTTTTCTTAATCTTTCTTCTAAGATAAGTCGTAAGGTTAGTATTGCCTCACGTGTTCCAACATTTCTACGGAATCCAAACTGATCTTCCCCGAGGTCCGCTTCTACCAGTTTTTCCATTCGTCTGTAAAGAATTCGCGTTAGTATTTTGCAGCTGTGACTTATTAAACTGATAGTTCGGTAATTTTCACATCTGTCAACACCTGCTTTCTTTGGGATTGGAATTATTATATTCTACTTGAAGTCTGAGGGAATTTCGCCTGTCTCATACGTCTTGCTCACCAGATGGTAGAGTATTGTCATGACTGGCTCTCCCAAGGCCATCAGTAGTTCTAATGGAATGTTGTCTACTCCCGGGGCCTTGTTTCGACTCAGGTCTTTCAGTGCTCTGTCAAACTCTTCACGCAGTATCTTATCTCCCATTTCATCTTCATCTACATCCTCTTCCATTTCCATAATATTGTCCTCAAGTACACTGCCCTTGTATAAACCCTCTATATACTCCTTCCACCTTTCTACCTTCCCTTCTTTGCTTATAACTGGGTTGCCATCTGAGCTCTTGATATTCATACAAGTGGTTCTCTTCTCTCCAAAGGTCTCTCTAATTTTCCTGTAGGCAGTATCTATCTTACCCCTAGTGAGACAAGCCTCTACATCCTTACATTTGTCCTCTAGCCATCCCTGCTTAGCCATTTTGCACTTCCTGTCGATCTCATTTTTGAGACGTTTGTATTCCTTTTTGCCTGCTTCATTTACTGCATTTTTATATTTTCTCCTTTCATCAAATAAATTCAATACTTCATCTGTTACTCAAGAATTTCTATTAGCCCTCGTCTTTTTACCTACTTGATCGTCTGCTGCCTTCACTACTTCATCCCTCAGAGCTACCCATTCTTCTTCTACTGTATTTCTTTCCCCCATTCCTGTCAATTGTTCCCTTATGCTCTCCCTGAAACTCTCTACAACCTCTGGTTCTTTCAGTTTATCCAGGTCCCATCTCCTTAAATTCCCACCTTTTTGCAGTTTCTTCAGTTGCAATCTGCAGTTCATAACCAATAGATTGTGGTCAGAATCCACATCTGCCCCTGGAAATGTCTTACAATTTAAAACCTGGTTCCTAAATCTCTGTCTTACCATTATGTAATCTATCTGATACCTTTTAGTATCTCCAGGATTCTTCCAGGTATACAACCTTCTTTCATGATTCTTGAACCAAGTGTTAGCTATGATTAAGTTATGCTCTGTGCAAAATTCTACAAGGCGGCTTCCTCTTTCATTTCTTCCCCCCAATCCATATTCACCTACTATGTTTCCTTCTCTCCCTTTTCCTACTGACGAATTCCAGTCACCCATGACTATTAAATTTTCGTCTCCCTTCACTACCTGAATAATTTCTTTTATCTCGTCATACATTTCATCTATTTCTTCATCATCTGCAGAGCAAGATGGCATATAAACTTGTACTACTGTAGTAGGCATGGGCTTTGTGTCTATCTTGGCCACAATGATGCGTTCACTATGCTGCTTGTAGTAGCTAACCCGCACTCCTATCTTTTTATTCATTATTAAACCTACTCCTGCATTACCCCTATTTGATTTTGTATTTATAACCCTGTAATCACCAGACCAAAAGTCTTGTTCCTCCTGCCACCGAACTTCACTAATTCCCACTACATCTAACTTTAACCTATCCATTTCCCTTTTTAAATTTTCTAACCTACCTGCCCGATTAAGGGATCTGACATTCCACGCTCCGATCCGTAGAACACCAGTTTTCTTTCTCCTGATAACGACGTCCTCCTGAGTAGTCCCCGCCCGGAGATCCGAATGGGGTACTATTTTACCTCCAGAATATTTTACCCAAGAGGACGCCATCATCATTTAATCATACAGTAAAGCTGCTACCAGCATTACATACGTGGAATGCCTTGTAGCTATGGTGGAATATTCAAAATTTCTAGGTGTATGCATTGATGAGGGGTTGAAGTGGAAAAAATACACTGAAGATCTGCTGAAACGTTTGAGTTCATCTACTGATGCTATTAGGATCATTGTAAATTTTGGCGATATACATCTCAGTAAATCAGCTTACCACGCCTGTTTTCATCCTCTGCTTCCGTACAGCATCATATTCTGGGGTAACTCATCACTGAGTAAAAGAGTGTGCACTGTACAAAAGCGTGTAATCAGAATAATTGCTGGAGCTCATCCAAGATCATCCTGCAGACACTTATTTAAAGAGCTAGGTATCTTCACTGTAGCCTCACAATATATATATATATATATATATATATATATATATATATATATATATATATATATATATATATTCACTTATGAAATTTGTTATTAACAATCCGAACGAAATCAAAAGTAATAGCAGTGTACGCTGCCACAACACTAGGAGAAAGGATGATCTTCACCACTCAAGATTAAATCTAACTTCGGCTCAGAAGGGGGTAAATTATGCTGCCACAAAAGTCTTCGGTCACTTACCTAATAGCATCAAAAGTCGACAGATAGCCATACAGCATTTAAAAGGAAATTAAAAGAATTTCTGAATGGCAACGCCTTCTACTCATCAGATGAATTTTTGGATAGAGTAAGTGGGGAATTTTCCCATCCCACACCCAAAAAAAAAAACATTAAGAATATTAAGTGTCATGTAATATTTTTTGTAATATAATATCTTGGATAGACACTTTTTATTAACCTGACACGTTCCACATCACTACGAAGTGTCGTATTCATGATGTATGGAACAAGTACTAATGTAATCTAATCTAATCTTGATCAATTTTGTTGCTCTGAGCAAGCGATATGCTGACTGCATTCATCATTCTGGTGGTTACACTGGTTATTAATGTAGCAGCATTACATACGTGCAATGCCTTGTCTCGTGCTTACATTAAACTAATGTCTTGCAATGTTAAACTCTTAAATGTGTTACCTAGACCAATTTATTCCCGGAATTTCGTTACTCTACATTAATTATTTTTTAGTGTTGTCTTTTTCTCCCATACGTGTATAGGCAATTCAATTTCAGTGAAGAGACTGAAATACCCTGAAAGCTGCACATTGGATCAAAAAATTCAATGCACTATTGAGTATTCAATGAACTGTGGATGAAGCCCGACCAAGAGACATTACATGCATTGATCAAAAATTATAGTGCATTAAGAATGGCTAGTTTCTAGTTGAAATCTAGTTCTGCCAGTAAAATTAGAAAAGAACGACTGATAGCTGAAATCTATTATTTACAAGTCAGTATAACAGTCGCTGCGTGCAACGGCCTTCTAAATGGACACTGTGTTATTATCCAAAGAGTTACAGCAAAAAGATACATTTTTTTTAATGGAACGATAGTTGTTTCTATCATGCACTGGAATCAGTAACACCAGCTGTGTATATATCAGTTTAAATTACATTCCTGTCACTTTTAATTTGGGAGCTACAATCCTTCAAAGTTTCAGTGGCAGATACCACAAACGCTGCGCACAACGCAATGCGTCTTCTAGATGTGATGGGGCCGAGTTCTAACGTCGCTGGTGTCACGGAGCGAGAAACATCCTCGATGCGCTATTGGACTGCCGACTGTCACTGCACACGGCCGTATACATGACAGTTCAAGCCACATAAACAAACGGAGCTCAATGTACCACAGTTACTGACATCGGATGAAGATGGCATACACGAACAACGAGGACATTGACATGTTGCTGATGCTCGGCGAGTGCCGACACGATGCCACTGAAGCAGCCATGGGGTACGATTTCTTAGGCGAAGAGCTCCGGCAGCCATGACGTTCTTACGTGCTGAACAACGACTTCAGGAATCAGGCAGCTTGGCACAGCGCCGCAGTAACAGACGAAGAGCTGCAAGAAGTGAGGAGACGGAGGTGTTTGTTTTAGCTGCAGTACACCACGATCCTCATGTCAGGTTACGAGCCATTGCTGCAGCCGTTGGTGTCAGTCTCACATCTGTGTGGCGTATAGTACACGGCCACAGGTTTGACCCGTACCGCCTGTCACTGACCCAAGAGCTGCATGGGAACGATTTTGCGTGCGAGAGTTATATTCTGTGAATGGTCCATGCGTAATTTCACTCTGGCGTCTGTACAGGGTGTTATGTTCTCTGATAACGCCACGTTCACAAATTTTGGTGCAGTGAATTGCCATAACGTGCACTACTGGGCCTATCGACCGTCAGCGTAGGTGGTCTATTAATGTATGGTGTGGAATCCTTGGGGATGAAATCATCTTTCCACGCTACTTCTCAGGTACACTCACAGGTGAGTTATATCGCGCATTTATATTCGACAGTTTGGGTGATCTCCTTGAACATGTCTGTTTACACGTGAGAGTCCATATGTGGATGCAGCATGATGGTCACCCAGCCCATTCTGTGCGTGCTGTTGTGGAAGAACTAAACAACAGGTTTGGAGGAAGGTGGTTGGGGCGCCGTGGTCCTCGTTCACAGCCCTCCAAGTTGCCCTTAGATTTCTTTTTGTGGGGATACCTAAAGGATCGTGTTTATGTCACAGAGCCCACATCCCCAGATGATCTAAAATGGCGCATCGAGGACGCATGTTGCTCCGTGACACCGGCGATGTTACATCTCGTCTGCAGATCCTTTAGAAGGAGCATAGTATTGTGCATTCGGGAACATGGACACACATTTGAACATCTCATTTACATCAACTTCCCACCGCCAGAACATCCATCACCCACCTCACAGCCATGTATTATGTACAGCGTGTGGTATCTGCCCCTGAAACTTTGAAGGTTTGTAGCTCCTAAACTAAAAGTGATAGGAATGTAATTAAAATTGATGTATTCACAGCTGATTTTACTGATTCTTGTGCATGATATAAACAACTATTGTTCCTTTTAAAAATTGTATCTTTTTGCTGTAACTCTTTGGATAATAACACAATATACTATGTTCATAGCTCCGCAGACAGTGTAACGTTTCTTATGGTGACCAATCGCAATAAATATTTCTGTCGCCTATTACTCCGTAACTTACAGAGGCAAACATTTAGTGAAACACCCTGTGTATATACTCTAAAGGTAAGATAATGGGTAAATCCTATAATTAACTGGTGAATCCTAAGATTTAGCACCGCGGTGTGGTAAAAGTCCGAAATTTCTCATTATATGCACAGATTTCGAACTTTTACCAAAATTGACAGGGAAAAAATTGATGCAAAATCTATAAGAGCAGTAGTGATAAATATTCAGGATGACGAATTTTATCAATTTGGTACCAAATCTTGTAAGCTGAAGTCATTGTACACTAGGAATCAATTTACATTGTGCAAGGAAAATTTTATCGACGTCGAAGAAGTAGCAAAAGAAGAAGTTAGTCTACGGGAGTGGTTGCCACGAAATCTTTTGCTGGTGGACAAGGGTTCAAAAAGTGCAATTGCTTAAAGAAGTGTTCAACTAAAAATTGCTTGTGTAAATCGCCCTCCATATTATGTAATTCGAAATCCTACAATAGTCAGACTCGTTGGGAAAAATTAACGTTCACAAAGTAAGATTTTTTACAACAATTTTCACTAATATGCTCTATTGCTCATTATATACACATTGGAATGCAATAATGTTTCAAATATATAAATTTAGAAGAAATACAGACTATTTCAATAAATTGCTCAGCTCATTTTTTTAATGCATACGATTTTACCAGATGGTAAGGGTACTGTCTCGTGGAAAAAGATCGAAATGTATGCATCTAATAAGAAATTTCGTACCTTTACCACACCGTCTTAGGTTTTACAAGTTAATTCTAGGATTTACCAGTCATCTTACTTTTACAATCAAAAACAGTTTCGCATCACCCCGGTTCCCAGAACTCCTGAAGAGAGGCATTGGCTGTGGATACTGTATCGCAGACATAGTCCTTTGACTGTTAAGATATGTCACTAAACCCACCCAAAGGCGTAAACAACCGTGCATGAGCAGCTCCCATTAGACGGAGGAGGTCCGACAGCCGATCAGTTCCAGGAAGGAGGTACACGGCTCGTGTTGTCTGTAGTTCAACCATGTCTAGACGGTCAATATCGCGGTTCGATTGCGTCCGCATTGTTACTTTATGCCAGCAAGGGCTCTCAACAAGGGAAGTGTCCAGGCGTATGGGAGTGAACCAAAACGATGTTGGTCGGACAGGGAGGAGACAGAGACAGGAACTATCGATGACATGCCTCGGTCAGGCAGTCCAGGGGCTACTACTGCAGTGGATTACCGCTACCCACGGATTATGGCTCGGAGGCGCCCTGACAGCAACGCCACCAAGTTGAATAATGCTTTTCGTGCAGCCGCAGGACGTCGTGTTACGACTCAAACTGTGCGCAATAGACAGCATGATGCGCAACTTCACTCCCGACATCCATGGAGAGGTCCAGACCCCAACACCATGCAGTGCGGTACAGATGGGCCGAACAACATGTCAAAAGGACCGCTCAGGATTGGCATCACGTTTTCTTCACTGATAAGTGTCGCATGTCTTCGACTAGGCAATCGCCGGAGACGTGTCTGGAGGCAAACCGGTCAGGTTGAATGCCTTAGCCACTGTCCAGCAAGTGCAGCAAGGAGAAGGTTCCCTGATGTTTTGGGGTAGCATTATGTGGGGCAGACGTACGCCGTTGGTGGTCATGGAAGGCGCCGTAATGGCTGTACGATAACTGAATGACATCCTCCGACCGATAGTGCAACCATATCGGCAGCATATTGGCGAGGCATTCGTCTTTATGGACGGCAATTCGCGCCCCCATCGTGCACATCTTGTGAATGACTTCCTTCCAGATAACGACATCGCTCGACTTGAGTGTAGAGCATTTTCTAGACATGAACCCTATCTAACATGCCTGGGATAGGTTGAAAAAGGCTGTTTATGGACGACGTGACCCACCAAACACTCTGCTGGATCCACCCCGAATCGCCGTTGAGGAGTGGAACGATCTGGACCAACAGCACTTTGATGAACTTGGGGATAGTATGCCACGAAAAATACAGGCATGCATCAATGAAAGAGGACGTGCCACCGGGTACTTGACGTACCGGTGTGTACAGCAATCTGGACCACCACCTCTGAAGGTCTCGCTGTATGGTTTTCATGAGCAATAGAAAGGGCGGAAACAATGTTTATGTTGATCTCTATTCCAGTTTTCTGTACAGGCTCCGGAACTCTCGGAACAGGGGTAATGCAAAACTATTTTGATGTATGTGTATCTGTGTGCGTGTGTTTTAGGATCTGGGGTGTGAGTGATGGGTTGGCAGATGACAAGCTGTAGATCATCCACGGTGACCTGTAGTGGATGAGCCCTTGCCACACCCCAGTCTTCTCGCCTACAATGGTCCAGCGAGTAGCAATGGCGGACCATGGCTCTGGTTATGCGTCAGGTTGGCTGTAGCGCGGTGTTGATGTCAGCAAGCAGGTACCAGGTAGGCCACTACCAACAAGCTTTTCGTGGATCCACTGATGCGCAGTAGGCCGTCATTCTCTCTGGTTCCACCGGTATGGAGAGAATAGCCGCACTGCTGAATGTGACTTTGAACTCCAAAAGCCTAGTTATTTAAAGAGCCTGGCCTGTGCGTACTACGCGGTGGCTCCTGGCGTATGAGAGCATTTGCCCTCGTTTAACAGACCCGTCAGCGCTCGTTCCGGTAATTCAGTAATTATTCTCGGTCGCCGACCTCGGTTCTTTCTGCCTACGTTTGATTGTACAGTGAAGGCCTGGTGTTGAAGTTACGCAGAGTTGACACACAGTGCCGTGTTATGTAAAGCGGCAATGTTTGCTTTTATATCCGCCTGGCTCTGTGGTCATGCGCCGATGTTCGAACCTTTTTCTTTAGTCTGTTATATTGGCGGTGCACGTCGTTGACATTTCGATTGCCACACCAGTCCAGAATTACCCTTATCTGTTCTGAGTTTGTCTGGTAGAACGTTTTAAAAATTTAAACATCTACAGTAAAATTATCCTGCTTCTTAACACTCCTCCCTTGTTCCATAAAATTCGTCTCGAATTTTGTCCTTGCTTATCCTCGGCAACTACCTCTTAAATCTAGTTACATAATTGTACAATGCACCCGTTGCACCAATTTTTTTGCTCGCGAGAGCTGACTTATATAGACAGTCTCTTTGTGTCCTGATTCTGTATCATCATTCTTAAGTTACAACGTTTGGACGTCCATTCTCTTGATATTGCTGAATTCGCTGCAATATTTGACCCATGGAATTTTTGTCTTTCTCTGATGCCATTAGCATGTCTAAACAATGTATAAGATCAGGATGCAGTGTGTATTTACGGCAGATCACATTTTGCGTCGGCAGTATTTCCACCAGCTTCTCTGGCCAGTACAAAGTAGAACGAGTTGGTTGGTATATGGGAATATCCATGAGCGTCGCTGGGATCTGGAAGTTCATCCTGGCAATCTCCCAAGTTGTGCCGTTTGCCAAAATACCACTATCATCATTGTCGTGTAACTCTAATTTTACCATACGTACAGGTTTTTCATTGTTATACCAATTCATGATTACAATTTCTGCTGCAAAAGCTTAGTATAGCCAATGTGCTCCTACCTTTTAAAAATGAGGCTGTGGTTCCAATATTTCTTTTTAACATTTCATTGCCTCTGTTTTCACCAAAAGCAGTTGCACTTCACATGTCTGTGAATCAGTCTGCATTTCTCTGGCTGGACATATGATGATATTCTCTTTCAAACATTCTTGTAACTCTCTTAATATTGTAGATGTGTGAGCTTTTCATGCTCAGAAATTAACACCTCTCAAATATTTACTTGTACCCATATAATCAACATTACCCATCACACTGGACAAGGGTGAACCGTTGTAACTCTCTCTCAGGTGAGATTGTATGGAGATCTGTGTTGAAAATTTCCTTCCACACACAAAAAGTAACCTCGATGAACTGCTATTATTATTATTATTATTATTATTATTCATTTACTTACTGCTTTGATTTAATAGTTATTATTATTACTGGTTCTAGGAATTAGTTCTGTAGTATTAAGTCTCTCTAAGAAAACAGACTAGGTCTTTGAAGTGAATAAATAACCAAACATACCTCACTAGAAGACGTTTATGTTCAGGGGATTGTGCATGGACGACTAGAGATCTGCTGCATGATGACTGTAAGCTGTACTCGAAGTCTCTGCCGGTCGTCGAACTGCGTGCTGAATCTGTAGGAGTCTTGGTCTACGTCAATTGTGGTCCAGTTCTCTTTTCTATGGAAGTCTGTCCGTCGAAGTGGATTTGTTTAAAAGTATTTAAATTAATCATCGTGTAGAGTTTGTAGGTTAGAGCTTCCACAGTCCAAAGAAATGTCTCGTAGGCACGCACAAATATTTGAAAATGTGAAACCATAAGATGGAGAAAAATTTACGCAATACACTCCTTGTTTATGCTGCCGAGAAATTGGTTTATTGGCTTATTATTCTCGCACAAAATCAGAAAATGCCTTTCAATTAAAGATGGCCGTTTAGCAACAATGCATTCTCTCTTAAACCGTGATACATTCGTCAGTACTCATTAAGATCAGAAGCCAGACTATATCTTTTCACAATACTTAATATCGAACCAAAGCTCTCTTATTTCAAGGCCTAAAGAGAGCGTCAGCGATAATGCTGCTTTCTCGCCGTCACTTGCTTAAAACAGTAATTTGTTCGGTCTCTTTATCTTTTACCCTTCCGTGACACGAATCGCTTCACCACGTAACATCAGTACGGCTTGTTCATCCCTAGCACTGATAATCGGACCAATGTAAACTATGTTTCTATGTGGTAAAACGTCGCACAGTTTCTTTACGACACGTCTGTCAGGAGTCGTAGCATCGCAAGAAATTCTTTTTGTGATAGCTGAAACCCTGTCATAAATTACTCTGGTGGCAATCATTTCTATATTTACCGCACTGTAGACTGCTACCTGCAACGTCCCCACTCCAGTTCTCATATCGTTGAGCCTATCTTCTAATGCTCGCAATAATGTGGCTACTGCCAATTTGCTGACCATTAGGCTCAGTCGTTTCTGTATTTCACACAAATTACCATTCATTGTTTTAATTGTACCACAAGTGGTCTTGCTACATGTTTAACTGACGTACAATTCTGATATGATTCAGAACGCCCTGCTCTACATTCGACATTTGTGTAACGTGCCCCTCTGCTGCGATTTTGGCTAGCTCCCGCCATGGTTCGCACTCGCTTAGTCGCGTTATTCATCTGCTGGATATCTTCGTTATCCGCTATCCCAAACACCGTTTTTAAGATATTCCCTCCAGTAGAAAACCACCCTCCGTTTCTACAGACTAATGTCCGTTGCACAATATCAGTGATTTGCGTCAGCTGAGCTCTCAGTTTGTCGTACAATAGCCTCCATTTCTGGAACTGATCCTGCACTCGGTGCAAATTTTGTTACCCTTCACTTCCTTATGTAATGCTATGAATGCATCCTCCACTCTGTGACCTTTGCTTCTTATCACCCTTACGTCAACGACCAACCTCAGTGTCCATGTCAATGTCTGGGCAGTTGTGAAAATAACACACCTGTGGAACAGCTGAATCGAAACTGTTGGTGACATGGAGAAACATTAGGATTATCACACACATCCAGTTGTTTCTAATGACCCAGCATTTGAGAAAAGTAGGTTTCGTCGATACCTTCCTCCTTCGAAAATGAGTGTACATAACAAAACAAGTAAGAAATAAGGTGTAACCAATACACAACTGTAATGACCTACGGTAACTGGCACAAATTCAGAACAAACTCGAACAAGAATAGAGAAACACATGCATTACACAGCTCTTAGGCGTAACAGAACTTAACTTAAATACCGTTACTTGTCACGTGACCTTGGTACATAGGATATGCTATGTGCATCCTGCTTGTCCATTGGTATACGCTCTCTGACCTTTTTAGTCGTTTCTTACTAACTGATTCTGTCGTCGGGACTTGTAACAACGCTGCCACCATTCCTCTACAATGGTTTAGCTCTGGTTACAACACGATAGATGTTTTAGTCAGAGATAGTACTCCAATATCCATGAGATAAGTCACGTCGATGACATAGCAAGACTAAGTTAAGGAGGACTGGGTATCGCTGAAAAAGAGAATCGCAAAAGTGCCACACACAAATATAACTACAGAGTAGGAAGTTGCAAACAATCTCTGGGTAACAGAAGAAAAACTTCAGTAGTTCGACGAAGAAAGGAAATAACATAAGTTCAGATAATGGAAGCAAAACAGCAGTATAAATCATTCAGCAATGAAATCAAAAGAAAGATCAGTGATGCTAAACTGCAATGTTTGCAATATTGTAACCTCTCCGAAAAAATTATTAAATGAAAAATGAGAATGGAGCCAATTGTAACCTCCCAACAAAATAATATTTAATAAAAAATGTGAAATGGTGCCAAGCGTAAAGTTCCCATAAAATTGATGAATGGAAATTGACCAAAAACCCACAATAATATCAATTAAATAATGAACCATGAACGAAATGTAACCTCATAACAGAAATAATAATATCTGGTAAATTTTATAAGGACAGCAGCGCTGACCTTCGGCCCTGTATTCTGAAAAAAACTGACCAGAGTCGCGACCAGAGCACACAGCCGACGCATGCCGACTCCCGCAGACTACTACCGTCCACTCGCTACTAAAGCCGACTGACTACTACTGCAAACTCGCACAGACAAGCGCAGACCGACTTCTACTGTCGACTCGCGCAGACAAACGCAGACTCGCGACAAGCAACAACTAACAATAAACTACTCTCTGGTCAGAGATTCTGTCATGCCTCGCCCATCGCCGGCGAAGCATATACCTTACAATATAAACGTGAAGAA
Organism: Schistocerca serialis cubense; assembly: GCF_023864345.2. NCBI lineage: Eukaryota > Metazoa > Arthropoda > Insecta > Orthoptera > Acrididae > Schistocerca > Schistocerca serialis. The sequence continues at coordinate 738,993,290 of NC_064642.1, forward strand.
ATGGAAAGGGATATGGTCGAAAGGTGGACGAGTTTAGAACGTGGAAAATTCAAATCAGCTTTAGGCTGTATTAAAAGAAAGGGTGTCGTAACTAGGAGTAAAACGTGAATTCCAATATTAAAATCAGAGGAAACAATGGATAGGTGGAAATAGGAAACCGAAGGCCTCTACGAGGGGGAGGAACTGTCTGCTGTGATAAAGGAAGAAATGAGTATCGATAGGAACGATCGAATATTAGAGATCAACAGAGTTTTGGAACACTTGCGATCAAATAAGCCAGCAGGGACAAAAAACATTCCTTCGGATCTTCTAAACTTACAGGACAAAGTGGTAAACAAATCACTATTCAGGTTTAAGTAGAATCTCAGAAACATTCCGAAAATTACCATTCTCACAGTCCCAAAGATAATAAGGACAGATAAGCGTTATACCAACAGCACAATCAGTTTAAGAATTCACACATCCCAGTTTCTGACAAGAATAATATAGACAAGAATGTAAAGGAAAACTGAGACTGTTAGATGACCATCGTTTTGGCTCTAATAAAGTTGAAGGCAACAAGGAGCCATTTACAAAGTTCCACTTGATAATGGAAGGTATCCTTCAAACAAATCTTGATAACCCTACGGGATTTTTCGCTGCTGGACAACGTAAAATGGCGTAACATTTTTCAGATTCGCAGATAGTAAATTAAGATTTGCTATTGGCATTAATGCAACCTTTAACGTAAAATGTGAATTCTTCGAGTGAAATTCTGAATGCAATTTTTGTGCTTATTTAAACATAGCTGTCACTCAGACCGCGCTTTGGACAGTGTGTGACAAAACAATGACCTGGGAAGCTAAGGGTTAAGGGCTGTCCCGTTGAAGACGTTGTCGCTGGAGAGGGGTTCATGGCAGCCCGCTTAAAAACCATTCTTAAGATTGACAATGTCCTCATCGCCCACCTTCCCAAAAACACGCGTGTGTGTGAACACGCGCGCGCGCGCGGGTGTGTGTTTGTGTTTGTGTGTGTGTGTGTGTGTGTGTGTGTGTGTGTGTGTGTGTGTGTGTATGTGTGTGTGTGTGTGTGTGAGGAAACGAGTTGACAGCAGCTCAGCTCGATGAGCCAAGAAGCCTGCCACTTACGTAAAACTTGCCTTCAACAAGGCTGCCTTGAATCGCTCTCACCCCAAATCCTTCCAAAAGGCCGGCCGGAGTGGCCGTGCGGTTCTAGGCGCTACAGTCTGGAACCGAGCTACCGCTGCGGTCGCAGGTTCGAATCCTGCCTCGGGCATGGATGTGTGTGACGTCCTTAGGTTAGTTGGTTTAATTAGTTCTAAGTTCTAGGCGACTGATGACCTGAGAAGTTAAGTCGCATAGTGCTCAGAGCCGTTTGAGCCATTTGAACCTTCCAAAAGGGATCCACATAACCGTATTCCGGAGTTCCTTCCTTGATCTAACTGACAGCATGTTCAGAAGCCATCGTTAGTCGCAACATCTACTTTTACATACGTATTCCTCAAGGCGCCAGACGATGCACGTAGTAGCGTACCGCTGCCAAGTCATTCTCTCTCTTGTTCCACTCGCGCTGAAGCAACATCCATTTAAGCTTTGTACCATCTCTGATTTCTCTCGTCTTGGTGGTCCTTGACTAGAGGTACGGTGATGGCCGTAGAAACGGTCTGCAGTCTGTCGCAAACACCAGGTCCGCGAACTGTGTCAGTAGTGTTTAGCTTAAAGAATGGCTTCTTCTTTCGAGTAACTACCATGTGTGTTTCAATGTATTTCCACAAAACCCGTGTTTTGGTCGAACCTACCAGTAACATACCTAGCAACACGTCTATGAATCGGTTCGATGTCTTCCTTTAATGCGAATGGTTCAAATGGCTCTGAGCACTATGGGACTTAACATCTGAGGTCATCAGTCCCCTAGAACTTAGAACTACTTAAACCTAACTAACCTAAGGACATCACACACATCCATGCCCGAGGCAGGATTCGAACCTGCGACCGTAGCAGTCTCGCGGTTCCGGACTGAATGCCTAGAACCGCGAGACCACCGCGTCCGGCCCAGGAGTGCTAGTTCCGCAAGGTTTGCAGGAGAGCTTCTGTGAAGTTTGGAATGTTGGAGACGAATTACTGGCGGACGTAAAGCTGTGAGGACGGGATAGGTCAGATGGCAGAGCACTTGCCCGCGAAAGGCAAAAATACCGAGTTCGAGTCTCCGTCCGGCACACAGTTTTAATCTGCCGAGAAGATTCAAACCATCTCACACTACGCTGCAGAGTGAAAATTTTATTCACTACAAATAGTATTTAAATAACTAGGCAAAGGTTGCAACTATAATAAATCGGTCTCTTCCTGTGTGGGAATCACAACGACTGTCCAAGTTTACTTATTTATTCGTTTCTCAAGTAAAGACCTGCTGCCTGTTGTTAAATGGCAGGCCGTACAATGTCTGATTTTACATGTGATATCATACAAATTCAGTTTTGTAACTAGTATATTTTTTGTTGAAAATTTTAGAAAAAATATAAAAATATAACAAGTTATATATAAGAAGAAATGTATCTACACAACTTTGTTTAAACTTTTAGCTAGCTAACACAGATAATGATAATAAATAAGATACATCGTAGGTTGTGGGTGTGTTTTAAATTAAAATTAAGAGTGTATTTAATGGAAGAAACAAGAGATGGCAGTTTCACTTAGATACGATGTGACAGTTCTTCCCTTTATACCTTCTACGTGTACGGTTACATCTGTTACATATGTCGTCTTGACAGTGATAATAATTAATTTGATATATTGATTAGTTAGGTTATAATGTGTTTCCGAACTTAAGGTAAGAGTGTGGATTGGGAGTTGATTTAAAATGTCGTAGTCAGGTACATCAGGAGCGAAGGCTTGATAAGTTCGAGGCACTCACACCTGATGGAGCCAAAGAAGAACATATGTCACATCTTCAGATACTATTACACGCTATGAAATCGTGTAACCAATAGCTACGTAGAGAGCTACATTTTCAGACTTATTCGATTTAGTGTTATGGAACCTTCGCTTACTTTTTATATGTTTACTCGTCTTCACTCCCTGTGTGTGATGTAGCATCGACTCCATATACAGGGTGTTACAAAAAGGTACGGCCAAACTTTCAGGAAACATTCCTCACACACAAATAAAGAAAAGATGTTATGTGGACATGTGCCCGGAAACGCTTAATTTCCATGTTAGAGCTCATTTTAGTTTCGTCAGTATGTACTGTACTTCCTCGATTCACCGCCAGTTGGCCTAATTCAAGGAAGGTAATGTTGACTTCGCTGCTTGTGTTGACATGCGACTCATTGCTCTACAGTACTAGCATCAAGCACATCAGTACGTACCATCAACGGGTTAGTGTTCATCACGAACGTGGTTTTGCAGTCAGTGCAACGTTTACAAATGCGGAGTTGGCAGATGCCCATTTAATGTATGGATTAGCACGGAACAATAGCCGTGGCGCGGTACGTTTGTATCGAGACAGATTCCAGAACGAAGGTGTCCCGACAGGAAGAAGTTCGAAGCAATTGATCGGCGTCTTAGGAAGCACGGAACATTCCAGCCTATGACTCGCGACTGGGGACGACCTAGAACGACGAGGACACTTGCAATGGACGAGGCAATTCTTCGTGCAGTTGACGATAACCCTAATGTCAGCGTCAGAGAAGTTGCTTCTGTACAAGGTAACGTTGACCACGTCACTGTATGGAGAGTGCTACGGGAGAACCAGTTATTTCCGTACCATGTAGAGCGTGTGCAGGCACTATCAGCAGCTGATTGGCCTCCACGGGTACACTTCTGCGAATGGTTCATCCAACAATGTGTCAATCCTCATTTCAGTGCAAATGTTCACTTTACGGATGAGGCTTCATTCCAACGTGATCAAATTGTAAATTTTCACAATCAACATGTGTGGGCTGACGAGAATCCGCACGCAATTGTGCAATCACGTCATCAACACAGATTTTCTGTGAACGTTTGGGCAGGCATTGTTGGTGATGTCTTGATTGGACCGCATGTTCTTCCACCTACGCTCAATGGAGCACGTTATCATGATTTCATACGGGATATTCTACTTGTGCTGCTAGAACATGTGCCTTTACAAGTACAACACAACATGTAGTTCATGCACGATGGAGCTCCTGCACATTTCAGTCGAAGTGATCGTACGCTTCTCAACAACAGATTCGGTGACTGATGGATTGGTAGAGGCGGACCAATTCCACGGCCTCCACGCTCTCCTGACCTCAACCCTCTTGCCTTTCATTTATGCGTGCATTTGAAATCTCTTGTCTACGCAACCCCCGTACCAAATGTAGAGACTCTTCGTGTTCGTATTGTGGACGGCTGTGATACAATACGCAATTCTCCAGGGCTGCATCAGGGATACTATGCGACGGAGGGTGGATGCATGTATCCTCGCTAACGGAGGACATTTTGAACATATCCTGTAACAAAGTGTTTGAAGTCACGCTGGTACGTTCTGTTGCTGTGTGTTTCCATTCCATGCTTAATGTAATTTGAAGAGAAGTAATAAAATGAGCTCTAACATGGAAAGTAAGCGTTTCCGGACACATCTCCACTTTACATATTTTCTTTCTTTGTGTGTGAGGAATGTTTCCTAAAAGTTTGGCCGTACCTTTTTGTAACACCCTGTATGTGCTTGAGTCTGTGTCGTTTACAGTGTACTGCAGATGTGCCCGACGTGGGGGCTGTCCTAATCTAGCATACGCTCTCTCCTGTTTGTATGCCGCATGTAGTGCTCGCGATACTGCGGCTGCGATGTTGTTTATAGGGCCGAGTCATCTTGTCTGCGTATTTTCCTACGTCCTGGTTTCCTAAACTCGGTCATACGTGTCCTAGGGCATTGCAGATGAACACTATGTGTTCGGGTGTGCGTACTCACCACCGGCACGAGTATGGGTCAGATATTGGCCAAACCTGTGGAGATGCACCGAGTCCGGGCCGTGGCCAGTGGGACAGTGCACCAAGCCGCGTTTTGGATTTATGTACTTCGTAGTCATCCGCCATCGTATACCGAGGAAGAAAGAGCAGATTCTTCTTCCCTTATCAGCTATGTCCCATTCTGTCTGCCATGTATCAATTCTCCATTTATTTAATTTGTCTTGTCCAGTTATTTATCTTATTTTGTCGCATCTTCCCCTCTTCAGCCAGTAGGCTGCTGCTCTGTGGCGACCTGTAATGTCTATAGGGAAAACTCACAGCACTGTGCAAGTGCAGGACGTGTACACACGGTGACACATCGAGGCTTAGGTCGGTCCTAGAAGCGTGCTCATGTAGCTAAACTTGGGTGTGGCAACCGCTTGCATAAAACAGGAAATCCGGGTCTTGCCCCAGTAAACTGTGCAGCTGGAGTTTCATCGTGTTCGCAACCTCTAATCCATCCCAGGTATCTTCGAGAAGTTCAGAGTGTAGCCCTGGGCACATAAGCAGCGCGGGATTAGCCGAGCGGTCAGAGGCGCTGCAGTCATGGACTGTGCGGCTGATCCCGCCGGAGGTTCGAGTCCTCCCTCGGGCATGTGTGTGTGTGTGTGTGTTTGTCCTTAGAGTAATTTAGGTTAAGTAGTGTGTAAGCTTAGGGACTGATGACCTTAGCAGTTAAGTCCCATAAGATTTTCACACATTTGAACGTTTTTTGGGCACATAATTTCTGCAACCTGCCTTCTATTTCACCACGTCGGGGCTTCCATTCATGGGACGCAGTGTTATGGAGAACGCCTTTCACCTTCGAACTACTGATAGATGTGGACATCCTGCTCTTCTTGAGATACGGGATCAGTCGGGGATTTTGCCAACGACTGCACAAAATTGCTCTGAGCACTATGGGACTTAGCTGCTGAGGTCATCTGTCCCCTAGAACTTAGAGCTACTTAAACCTAACTAACCTAAGGACATCACACGCATCCATGCCGGAGGCAGGATTCGAACCTGCGACCGAACGACTGCAACAGACTGTCAGGGTGAATAACATGCGAATGAGTCAGGGGACATATAGGCGTTTTGACGATTTAAGTTACATCCTATACCTTAGTGGAAACAGCCTCTACAGGTAACCCGTGCAACACAGTCTACCATTTGGTGCGTTCTGTTGGCTGCCTGAATACAATAATGGCAGTTTGGAGCAAAGGAATCAGCGTATGGCTAAAGAAAGGGATGAGGAATATGTTCCGGAGGTAGCTGTGGAATATCCCTCCCATTTCCATGACGAGCACAGCGACTTGCCGCTGTGTTCGGACCATCTAGTCCCACAAACGGTTCCCTCCCGAAGTTGATGACAAAGCTGGGGAACAAACAACTTTATATTATCCGCTACAGAAACCTCTAGTAACGTCTCAGGCTGGGATCAAATATGTTAGTCTCACCCGCGGAATCTGTTTCAAGCAATGACCCTTGTCGAGGGAGTACATTGATTGCAACACCGAACAGAGGGATGTCACGACGTGTGATTCTGAAAAAGATTTTTACAAGTTAATGTACATTTCAGTTTTTTGAAAAACCACAGAGAATGTTGGAGAATACCACGAAATTCATTTAGTTTACCGGTGGGATGGGCGTTATGGCCCAAGTGATTACATAAACGACCAAATTTCAAATGGGCCTCATCTTCAGTGAAGAACTGGTCACCTTGGAGATGACCAAGGTTTCGCTGAAGTTCACAAAACTTGTTTGCATTGGTGTGTTATGGACCTCTCCAAACCTCACATGTAGCGATTAGACTACTGGTTATCGGTCTGATCAAAGACGAGGCGAATGGCTCGAAGATTGTGAAGTTTGTGGAGCTCAGATGTAAGATGTGTAAGTACTGTGGTGCCACCCAAAATCATGCTAAGTTCGTGCATCATGCAACTTCAAACGCTCTGACGATTGATAACAGCAAGAGGTACTTCCTCGATGGTGATTCTGAAGATCCACATATGGTGGGCCAGGTAACCTGTCGATCGGGAAGCCATATAGTACATAATGCACTGCAGGTGATATTAGGTTCCTCTGTAGGAGGAGATAGGCACTTTCGCACACTCACACTGGACGTTGCAGAGTGTGTAGCTGTGTATTTATGTGTGAATAGATGATGTGTGCGTATGTGTGAGTGTGTCGGGGATAGTGTGATCGGGAGTATGTCATCTGTGTGTATGTGAGAATGAATCCCACATTCAACACGATGTGTACTTGCAAAATATTGTAGCTATATTTGTGTGTGTGTGTGTGTGTGTGTGTGTGTGTGTATGTGTGTATGTGTGCGTGCGTGCGTGCGTACTTCTTCTCTTCGCCTGGTGCTGCTACTCCCCATTTTCCAGTATATTGTATTGTACATTAACCGGGGGCCTAGAAAAGACGGAGAGGCTCCGTCCCCGCAGACGCAGTGGTCCACTACCCCACGACGACTACCGCAGACCACTTCACCCCTGTGTTTGCGTGGTAGAGTAATGGTGGTGTATGCTTACGTGGAGAACTGGTTTGCGCAGCAATCACCGACATAGTGTATCTGAGGGGGAATATGGGAAACCAGCACGCATTCACCGAGGCATCTGGAAAACCGCCTAAAAACCGTCTACAGACTGGCCAGCTCACCGGACCTCGATACAAGTCCGCCGGGCGGATTCGTGCCGGGGAGCAGGCGCTCCTTCCCAACCCGGAAAGCCGTGCTTTAGATCGCACGGCTAACCGGGCAGGCCTCCAGTATATATTGAACCCCCCCCCCCTCCTCCAATTGTATATATTTTTTTGTATATGAAATTTGGCACATCTTTACCTCCCACTGCATAAAAGTCTACGTATCAACAAACTTTGTACCCCAAACTGTTATCGAATTTAAACTCGTATGCTAACCTTTGACTAACTAGAAACTAATTTGAACTGAACTGTGACTCATCTGAATGCATCTTGTCTTTATATTAAACAATTATCTGGTCCCAATCAAAATTTTTAACTTACACAGCGTCTTGACAACACAGTTGCAGATTTCTCGAAAACACAACAGCAAACAGAAGCAGGCAGCGGCTAAACTAGATTTCTGCTTCCAAATGCAAGTTCAAACTTTTGAGTGTGGTAATGCGTAATCATAAACAGTGGGATGGGGAGAGTAACTATAAGTATTTTAAGTAGGCTGTTTAGGTTTTCTTAATGGTAACGCCACGTAGCGCTCTGTATGAAAATCACTGGCTGTGCTGTGTGCAGTCTGTGGCTAGTTTGCATTGTTGTCTGGCATTGTAGTGTTGGGCAGCTGGATGTTAACAGTGCGTAGCGTTGCGCAGTTGGAGGTGAGCCGCCAGAAGTGGTAGATGTGGGGAGAGAGATGGCGGAATTTTGAAAGTGGACGGTCTGGACGTGTGTCCAGCAGAAAGAGTAAATTTGTAATATTGGATTCATGGACTGATATATATATTATGACTTTTGAACAATATTAAGGTAAATACATTGTTTGTTCTCTATCAGAATCTTTCATTTGCTAACTATCCCTATCAGTAGTCAGTGCCTTCAGTATTTTGAATCTTTTATTTAGCTGGCAGTAGTGGTGCTAGCTGTATTGCAGTAGTTCGTGTAACGAAGATTTTTGTGAGGTAAGTGATTTGTGAAACGTATAGGTTAATGTTAGTCAGGGCCATTCTCTTGTAGGGATTTTTGAAAGTCTGATTGCGCTACGCTAAAAATATTATGTGTCAGTTTAAGCACAGTCATGTATAATTGTTCAAAGGGGACGTTTCAGTATGAATAACGATTTTAGAATGAAGTATTTATTCAAAAAGACAGAGTGAAACTTAGCGTGATCTTCAGACGAAACATTCGTCTGAAAAATACTAGAAAAGATCTCACAAAAATTATCAGAAGTCATTGACTGAATTGTATATAGAATTATCAGAAGGATAATGTAAATACTGTATAAGTTGTAAATACAAAGAAGTGCAAATACTTCAGATATAGTGAAAGAAATGTAAATACTGGAACAAATCAGAAAGTAATTATTATACGGCAAACATAGTATAATAAACCAGAAAATTTTATTCTTAATAAATGTACAAAAAACTGTTAGCAAAAACTAAAAATTATTGTCAATAAATCGTAATTTATTTTTGATATCAGTGTTGCTATTTACAGACTCTTGCACGAAAGAATGCAATTGACTAGGCTCATGGAATCATTATATTACGTGTAGAGGGAGAGAGAATATTGTTGTTAATATTCCGTAGTTTAATTTGCAATTGTTTATAACAATTATTTTATAACGGATTACCTTAATAAGATCATTGAGGAGGAAAAGATTCCAGCGTACTGGACATGTAACGCAACAGTTCCAATTTGGATGCAGAAGGGAAGTCCAGCTGAATGTAAGAACTACCGCCCAATACGCCTTCTGTCACACACCATGAAAGTGTTCGAGAGCATCATCGATAAAAGGATCCGACAAATTGTCAGTCCGTCCATCAATCAATGTGGATTCGTGAGGGGCTGTGGGACGACAGATGCTATCCATGCAGCTCGCCTGCTTATCGAAAAGCACGGTGAGAAGTCAAACCATCTACACTTTGCCTTCCTCGATCTCGGAAAGGCCTCTGACCGAGTGCCACACACGTTGATTTGGCTCGTCCTGCGAGAGCATGCAGTACCTGAAGAGTTCGTTACGTGGGTCACACTGCTCTCCCGGACCCCGAAGAGCAGGATATAGTCAGCTACCGGACTATCTGACGACTTCCGTATTTCCGTGGGAGTTCATCAGGGTTCTGGTCTGTCACCGCTCCTATTTATCACCGTCATGGAATCTCACCCTGGGCGTTACTGTATGCTGATGGTGTGCTACTGCTTAGTGAAGATAAGAATGATCTACAAGTCTGGAATGACCGCCTTGCAGATGTAGGACTATGGCTCAATGTGTTGAAAACGTATTACCTATCCACAGATTTAAATGACTGTGTAACCATCAGAATCAATGGTGTTGACCTTCCAACAGCAAGGACTTTGAAGTATCTGGGCTCAACAATTGCTGCCGATGGAAATCTCAGTGCACAAATCTCCAACCCCCTTAGAAGTGCGTGGCTCAAATGGCGTTCCGTTACTGGTGTGCTATGCGACAAGAAAATTCCAAACAGGCTCAGATCAAAAGTATACCGACCGGTAATCCGTCCATTTGAACTGTAAGGGGTGAATGCTGGCCTTCGGCAAAGGAGGTAGAGCAAAGACTTGGCGTTATGGAGACGAAAATGCTTAGGCGGACATCGGGATTGATATTGCATGACGACGTCACAAATAACGAAGTTCGCAGGCTATTCGGTGTTGCACCAGTAGTAGACAAAATGAGAGAAAGGCGCCTGCGTTGGTACGGGCGTGTGCTTAGAGCAGACGAGACGTGGCAAGGACTGGTTTAAACCTAAATGTAAATGGGAAACGGCCAGCACGACGACCAAGGCAGCGATGGCTTGACACCCTGCATGAAGACCTCAAGATCTCACGCCTTCACCCTGATCAGGCACAAGATCGCAAGAAGTGACGACAACGAGCCAAAACAGCGGACCCTGCCAGCACGCGGGACAAACGCTAAGGAAGAAGAAGAAGAAGAAGATTGTTTATAACAAAACTGGACCTCTCCTCCATGTTGGCTAGACCCCGAATGAAGAGGCCTACACACAGCTGGGCTAGTTATAAATGATGGTCACTCGAAGGAAGCGTGAGAGACCGAATCTGGTTGGTTCACAGGTTTGCCGCCATTTTATTGTGGCTCCATTGGTCGAGAGATAGGGAGGTGTTTCCTGCCACTTTTGTGTCGTGTTACCACTATAGATAACTTGCACAATTGTGAAAGGCTTGTGGTGGGCTCCACTGGCTAACCTTGATATCCCATTGGTTCCGAAGGAGAAAGGGAGTGGGGGTGAATACGCTTCTGTAACCTCAGAGAATGACTTCCATGTTACTAGAAGGAGCTGTAGAGGGTAAAAGCTGCAGTGGAAGACAGAGACAGGAATACATCCTGGGAACGTAGTTTGCAAGTGCTACTCTGAGATGAAGAGGATGGCTTAAGAGAGGAATTCGTGGCGGGCCTCATAAAACTAGTAGAAGACTGATGATTCAAATAAAAAATGAAATGTATTATGAGTTTTTTAATCATTGGGGTATATATAAATGTACATTGATTACTGAACTACTACGTATCAAACTTTCAATAAAGCTCTCCAGCATAATATAACACAAATGACAACAGCTATTAGGCGAATTACGTATGTTAGGAAGGACCCTTGTAGGCACGTATGGGAGATGTTGATAGAAGACGAGAAACAGTCTGTCGTTCTAAACCACAGCCGGAAGATGGCGATGAAGATTTTCTGCAGTTCTGGAGTATATATGCACATCTTCCATGGCCCATTCAGATGTGATTCAGGGTAATCCAATTTGCCTGAGGCTGGTTAAAGCTAGGGGCCTTTTCCCGGGTGCAGAGCAGTTTCAGGCATTGTGGAGAACAGTTTTGTTGCCAACAGCGTTTCCATTCATCGAGTATTTTGAATTCACTTTCAATAAGAATCCTTATGGTGACAGGAATGGAATGACTTGATGTCTTTTTCGCTCCATAAAGAAAAGTTCGAGATTATCAACAATCTTCTGGTATGTATGTAGTAACGCACCTTTTCATCTCGTATCTCCAGGTTGAATGTGACTCAACAAAGCTCCTACTTCCGGCAGAGGGTATTTACTGACGGAAAAGAAATGAGACGAAACCCAAGTAACATCATGTTATTTATGTACACATGTGGAGTCTTTAGTTGTATGTAGCGACATACATCGTTCTACGCAGCATTCGAATGTGTATTCGTTCGTTCTGGACATTCCTTACGGGTGTCGCAATATCACAAGGATTGAATCAAGTCTTTCTTTGTTCTTTTCTCCATTTAACAACTACCTTTCACCATCTGTGCTTAAATTACTGTGTTCTCGTTCTTCCAGACCGCCCTTCCCCCCCCCCCCCCCCCCCCCCCTCTCTCTCTCTCTCTCTCTCGTTCTCTCTGAACTATATTGTGTTTCGTTTCAGTCGACTGCGACCGAGCTTGTGTTTTCCACCGAACGAATGCCACGCTGTGGTACCTTTGCACCTCTCCGCGACTAAGTGAATTCGCCCGGGCTACCCATAGTTTATATGTTACGGGTCTGTGATGTGGACGGTCACTAGTGTCTGTGAAGTATTGGTCGATGATATTTCTCGCTATTGCTCATGGCCTGTTGAAGATGTGTCCTAAAAATCTATCTACATTGGTTTCCTTTTTTAATACAGGGTTATTCTAAATGATGGACCCATGTTCAGAACTTCGTATTTATTCAAGTACAAATCCAAATTGAACAAGCTTTATACCAATGAAAAGAGAAAGTCTCGATGTTTTTTTCATAACGCTTGATATCAATTTATAAGTTTCTTGAATCCATCAGAGATCATCCTCTGACACAAGCGGTCGGCCTGTGCTTTTTCCTTTGCACACACTCGCAGTCAGTTTAAATTGCTTAAACCGACGGCTAATGCCGTTGCGAGTTGGTGGTTGAATACCGAATTTGGTACTAAATACCCGCTGCTCTGCAATTTGCGACTCACTTTTCTCCAACCTAAGAACGCAGAAAACCTTTCGCTCCACAGTCACCATCTCACTCGCAACTGACAGTGAAACGGAATGACGGCCCTATTGCAACTCGAACTCTACCGGGCGCTTCTGAAGCCATTACCACCCCCCAAAAACTTGGAAACTTCCTCTTTTCATTGGTATAAGGCTTGTTCATGTTGGATTTGTACTTGAATACATATGAATATTTGAAAATGGGTCCATCATTTACAATAACCCTGTATATGCGGATGGATGTGAAAAGGAAGCGTAGATCTTCTGTCTTTGAAACAGTAAATGTCGGTGTATAGATTAAAAAGATATTATAGTGTCAGAGAATGTGCGAGAAATTTTATTTACACAGTCAAGTTAGTTGATTATCCTACCGAAAATTTTCAGAGAAATTTGTACACTACTGGTAAACCAAAAGTGTAACTGCAGTTTCATAAACGTTCTCGCGAAAAGAAATTAAGGAAGGAAAGTATATTCTTTCTCGTATTGTGTATCTACTGTCATTTTCGTGCAAAAAAAATCATTCCTTAACGTCGGTTTACTATCCATTTTGTTATCAGAAGAGCATTTTTAAGCCCTTATTTAAATTATGTTTTTGCATTTCAGGTAATTAATAACAGTATCACCAGCGGTGCTTCGGTGTTTCATTTAGTCATATTTGGAGCAATAATTGCTGGTAAACGTGTGGTCACTGATATTCTAGAAGCTTGGTGTACCGGAGACAGTGAAAAGTAGGACACAGCGAGACTAAAAAGGCATTTATTACGTTAAAGTTTTCCTTTAGTAAAACTTTGAAATTAATCCATTTCCTGTTGTCTAGCAATATCATGTTGTCTCCAGTGTAGCATCTAACAATCAAATTAGGAAAGTTAGTAATTGATTTTCCGCTACTTCTAGGATGAACGCTTTGAAATAAGTGTCAAACTATTTTGTCGTTCAGTAGAGCTCTTCGAAGGCAAAATTTAATATGAAGTTTTCGATGCCTCGACTACTTTTAACAAAATTAAGGACTTGTGACGTTTTAACCAATAGAAAAATCCGTTTCGTTTCACGGACGAGATACTGAGCTATTTTCCGCAGCCGGTAGAAATGTAGCAGCGGGAAGTCGTAGTGGAGCATCCAGAATGCGGCGTGATATGTCACCATTTATCGCGTCGTGACTGCCCTCTCTGTGCCGTTACTAAGCAACCTCTCACAGTCAACATCCGTGAATGATGTGACTCACTGGGCGAGGTAACTGTCGTGATGAATTGCATGGAAGGTGTTTCCAGATGAATCACGCTTCTGCTTAGTTGAAAATTATAGCTGCATATATGAGCGCTCAGAATCAACACCGAAATCATTTCCAGCTGAATATCTGGACGTCACATGCCATTATGCTCTTTGGCTTTCTTATCTGTAGATGAATACTGATTGAAGAGACATGATTATTCCTGTTTCTCTATTATTATTGTGGCAACTAGATTTACTGGAACCGTAATTATTGGTATCAAGTATCATGAGAATGTAAGTTCCATATTTCATTCTTCCCTTCTTACCTAGTTCTTATACTTGCTATTTTCATTACTAGTTAATACTATCGCAAGAGTAATTACGTATCACCCTTCACGGGTCATTAGGTTTACCCCAGATGTATTTCCCTCTCTTATTCAGAGACTGCGCCAGCACCTGCCGGGAATCTATTGCTTCAGTTAGTTGTTTCGTCTTTTTACTTCAACGATATAATTATATTAAATTATGTTGACTGTACAATTGACGTCGAAGTATCCTAACATTGTACCTGTTACATTCATTGTATGCAGTACGAACTTAGAAATTAGGTCTGGTGGAATGAATTTCACAGATTTTAAGCCTTTTTAACATGATTCTGTAAGTAACTCTTCCTGAAATTCTGAAGGTAGCAGGGGTAAAATACAGGAAGCGAAAAGCTGTTTAAAATTTGTACAGAAACCAGACGATAGTTATAATAGTCGAGGGCCATGATAGAGAAGAACTGGTTGCGAAGAGAATGAGACAAAGTTCTAGCCAATCCTTGATGTTATTCGGTCAGTACAACAAGCAAGCAGTAAAGAAACCAAAGAAAAAGTTGGAGTAGAGATTAATGTTCTTGGGGAAAAAATAATAATTTTGGGGTTTGTCGATTACACGGTAACTCTATAAGAGACAGCAAATGACTTGGAAAAGCTGCTGAATGGAACTGACCACGTATAGACAGGGGGACATAAGACGAACATAAAAAAACAACAAGGATAGTGGAATGTGGTAGAATTAAATCAGGTGGTTCTGAGAAATTAGATTAGGGTACGAAACACTAAAGGTAGTAGATGAGTGCCTCTATATGGGAACCAAGGTAAATGATGATCGCCGAATTAGAGAGGATATAAAATGTTGACTGCCAATGGCAAGGAAACATTTTGTAAAGTAGAGACGTTTGGTAACATCGAATATAGATTGAAGTGTTAGAATGCCTCTTTTGAAGACGTTTCTCTGGAGTGTATCCATGTATGGAGGTGAATAATGGACGATAAACAGTTTAGACAACGATAGAATGGAAGCTGTTGAAATGTGGTGCTACAGAAGAATGCAGAAGATTAGATGGGTAGACCACGAAAGTAATGAGCAGGTTTCAGACGGAACAGGGGAGACAAGAAGCCTGTGACACAGCTTGACTAACAGAAGGGATCAGTTGACAGTGCACATTCTCAGACTTCAAGATTTTACCAGTTTACTATGGGAGGGAAGTGTGTGTGTGGGGGGGGGGGGGGGGGGGTACAAATCTTAGTGTGAGATGAAAAGATAAACACAGTAAGCAGATTCAGAAGGGTGTAAGTTGCAGTAGTTATTAGGAGATGAAGAGGCTTGCTCAGGGTAGAGTAGCATGGAGAGTTGCATCAAACCAGTCTTCGGACCGAAGACCACTACAACAACAACAAAGTAATTGAATTAAGTCGTTCTACTTTTCGGCAAACTTGATTTGCACTAACGGATAAGAGTGTTCCACGTTTTGCGGCGTTGCTTCTGTGAAGTATGTCCAGGATCAATAATTATCCTATTTATTCTTTCTAATTTAAATCCTAGATTCTGAATTTACTTTTCGTTAATAGGATGAGGATATTTCTCACAATACGTCCTGGATTAATCACAGTGTGGAGACAATAGGTTCTTTTCGAAAGAAAATAACTTTCAAAGAACATTGAAAATATTTTTCAACTACTTTAGTCACAGCGCCATTGACTATATATTGCGTGGAAGGTATTTTCAGATGAATGACGCTTCTGCTTAGTTAAAAATTATAGCTGCATATATGAGCGCCCCGAATCTATATACAGCGTGAAAAGTATTTAAACCGACAAACTTTGGGAGGTTGTAGGGGACATCAAAACAAATAATTTTCCCTAATGTCATTTTTTCCTATGAGAGTTATTTAAACCGGTGGAGGCCGTATTACGTTCTTCAGTTGTCAGAGGGCGTATTACGATCTTCAGTTGTAGGAAACTGCTGTCCACCAGTATAGTAGTGCATTGTCTCTGTTTACTAATTGAGCGATACACCTGGAGTGAGTACAGTGATATGGTTGGTGCGTACTACGTAGCGCACAACAACGGACGAGCTGCACAGCGGGTTTATCAACAACAATATCCTAATCGCCGTATCCCGCATCGTACGACCTTTGCTGCTGTGTGCCAATGTCTGCGTGAAGCGGATCATTTAGCAGATTACCTGGATAGGGACGGCGTCGGACCGTAAGAACGCTGCAATTTGAGGAAGCTGTCTTGCAGCATGTGGAGCGGGATCCTTCAATCAGCACTCGTGCAATTGCACGTAAAATGGGGACGAACCAGACGAGCGTAAGAACTGTCCTTCGAGAGCAATTGATACGTCCATTTCACTTACAGCGTGTCCACAACCTGGAACCAGATTATTATCCATCCATAGCACGGTTTTCGCAGTGGTACCTGGAATAGAGTGAAATACATCCTACATTCCCATCCTCTGTGTTGTTTACCAATGAAGCAACGTTCGGGCGTGATGGAGTCTTCAACATGCACAATTCGCATGTTTGGAGTGAGGATAACCCGCATGCCGCAGTTACTAGCGCTCATCAAGTGCGGTTCTTCGCTCATGTGCGGGTCGGTGTTGCGGGTCGGTGTTGTTGAGGACTGTTTAATTGGGCCATATCTGCTACCAAGGCCATTAAATGGCAGGCACTATTACAATTTTCTCGCCAGAGCATTGCCAGAATTGCTGGAAGACGTCCAGCTCCCTACAAGACAACGCATGTGGTTCCAACGTGACGGGGCGCCGGCACATTTCAGTCATCGTGTGCGTCAATTCCTGGACCGACGGTTCCCAGACACATGGATTGGCAGAGGTGGTCCTGTACCATGGCCCGCTCGATCCCCACTTTTTTGTGTGGGGAACAATTCAGGACACTCCTGATGTTTTTGCCCGTGCCAGACAGAACATGATCCGACAGTGTAACCTTTGTTTTCGTGTCAATCGAGACATTTTTCAAAATCTACTGTAATTGAAATTGGGTTGTGTTAATGTGTTGTCTCTTGGTCGTAAAAAATGAAAAGTGTTTGTTGGTTTAATTAATTTGCCGCCAGAGAAATCTTCCTTTACCGGTTTAAATAATCCTCATAGGAAAAAATGACATTATGGGAAAATATTTGTTTTGATGTAACCTACAACCTTCCAGAGTTTGTCGGTTTAAATACTTTTCACCCTATATATGTATATATATAGGCGCCGACTCCATGGGGCCTGAGGGGGCCCGAGCTCCCTCAAAAAGTAAGACAATTATTAGTTGTATTATGCTTTGTAAAATCACAAAATTATGTTGATTTTTTTATTTTCCTTGTTTGAAGATAGTTACCTTTTAAGATACATATAGTAATGAGTTAAAACAAATAATTATTACGGTAGTAAGCAGATTTACCGAAAACGAGTAGTGTGAATCATGATAGTGTTACGGTGCTGCGGGCACAATTAGAATTTGTCCCGGTGTGCGAAAGTTCGGGTAAAGTCCGGCGCCGGCGGGCCAGCGCTGCGACGTCATCAAGGACTGGAGCAGAATCGCCTGGAACCCTCCGCTTCGCGTCGCCTTGACGCTTCGAGACATTACGACGCTGCGGCTATATAAAGCCCACTCTGCTGTCGCACTCATTCAGTGTGGATAGTTTCATTCAGTGCATGCTGCAGATGTGTTTAGTGCTCCTACTTTAGTGTCTAGCGGAGTATTTTATATGACAATTTTTTATTCGTTTACTTTAGTCTCTTAGTGCATTGTGAATTAAGTTTGCAATGGATAAATTTGGTACCAAAAAGGTGTGCTTGGAATTTAATGATACTGCAAGTCAAACTCCAACAATTATTGTGTCGTCAATTGCTTCGTCGTCTTCATGCGAGAACTGTTCACAGCCGAAATCTGGACAATGCGGTAAGGAAAGATCATTTCAGAAGTTGATCAAATATACATGGCTAGAATATGAATCATCTTCTGCAAAAGTTTTTTGTAAAATCTGCAAAGAGGCAGATGCTAAAAATCTATTACAATTTTCTTCAAAAAAGAAGATGCATTTTCTTCCGTAGGGTCTTCTAACGGGAAAAAGACTTTGGAAAAATTCCGTCCTCATGAAAATACGTTTACGCATAAAGAAGGTGTTCTGAAACTTAATACTATCACTAACCGAAGTGTGGTCTCCCTATTGAGTGAACAGTTAGATAGTGATATGAGGAAAAGCCGTTTAGCTCTTGAGACAATTTTTACTACCATGTAATTTCTATGCCGACAAGGGCTAGCTATTAGAGGGCGCGAAGATGCAAACTCAAAATGATTTTCAATTGTTGGAACTCCGAAAGACTGACATACCTGAGTTTAAAGATTGGTTAGGGCGTTCGGGGTATAAGTGGACGTCCCACGATATTCAAAACGAGATCATTGATCTACTGGGAAAGTCTGTGTTGGGAAAGGTATTGGCTCCAATCAAGGAGACTGAACACTTTTCTATTATGGTTGACGGAACAAGTGATTCTTCGATTTACGAACAAGTGTCATTTTGTATTCACAAACGTAATTTCAGGCAGCGTCCGTTCCTCACCTGTTGTCGCTGTCCAACATGGTGTGTAGTTTTGACAGCTAATACATACATCATTGTGGATAATCACGTTCGTAACTTTTGGTGTTTGAGTTTTCATGTACCGATAGGTGGCAAGCAAGTCGTTTTGTCGGTCGGTCATGGCAATTTATTTTAAAATCTTGAAACGTTTATTGTGGGCCTTCAGAGGTTTGTATTGCATCTTGTTTATGTTTGTCTAGTCACCATTGCCTTGAGGCTCTCAGCCTCAACATATATATACACTCCTGGAAATTGATGTAAGAACACCGTGAATTCATTGTCCCAGGAAGGGGAAACTTTATTGACACATTCCTGGGGTCAGATACATCACATGATCACACTGATAGAACCACAGGCACATAGACACAGGCAACAGAGCATGCACAATGTCGGCACTAGTACAGTGTATATCCACCTTTCGCAGCAATGCAGGCTGCTATTCTCCCATGGAGACGATCGTAGAGATGCTGGATGTAGTCCTGTGGAACGGCTCGCCATGCCATTTCCACCTGGCGCCTCAGTTGGACCAGCGTTCGTGCTGGACGTGCAGACCGCGTGAGACGACGCTTCATCCAGTCCCAAACATGCTCAATGGGGGACAGATCCGGAGATCTTGCTGGCCAGGGTAGTTGACTTACACCTTCTAGAGCACGTTGGATGGCACGGGATACATGCGGACGTGCATTGTCCTGTTGGAACAGCAATTTCCCTTGCCGGTCTAGGAATGGTAGAACGATGGGTTCGATGACGGTTTGGATGTACCGTGCACTATTCAGTGTCCCCTCGACGATCACCAGTGGTGTACGGCCAGTGTAGGAGATCGCTCCCCACACCATGATGCCGGGTGTTGGCCCTGTGTGCCTCGGTCGTATGCAGTCCTGATTGTGGCGCTCACCTGCACGGCGCCAAACACGCATACGACCATCATTGGCACCAAGGCAGAAGCGACTCTCATCGCTGAAGACGACACGTCTCCATTCGTCCCACCATTCACGCCTGTCGCGACACCACTGGAGGCGGGCTGCACGATGTTGGGGCGTGAGCGGAAGACGGCCTAACGGTGTGCGGGACCGTAGCCCAGCTTCATGGAGACGGTTGCGAATGGTCCTCGCCGATACCCCAGGAGCAACAGTGTCCCTAATTTGCTGGGAAGTGGCGGTGCGGTTCCCTACGGCACTGCGTAGGATCCTACGGTATTGGCGTGCATCCGTGCGTCGCTGCGGTCCGGTCCCAGGTCGACGGGCACGTGCACCTTCCGCCGACCACTGGCGACAACATCGATGTACTGTGGAGACCTCACGCCCCACGTGTTGAGCAATTCGGCGGTACGTCCACCCGGCCTCCCGCATGCCCACTATACGCCCTCGCTCAAAGTCCGTCAACTGCACATACGGTTCACGTCCACGCTGTCGCGGCATGCTACCAGTGTTAAAGACTGCGATGGAGCTCCGTATGCCTCGGCAAACTGGCTGACACTGACGGCGGCGGTGCACAAATGCTGCGCAGCTAGCGCCATTCGACGGCCAACACCGCGGTTCCTGGTGTGTCCGCTGTGCCGTGCGTGTGATCATTGCTTGTACAGCCCTCTCGCAGTGTCCGGAGCAAGTATGGTGGGTCTGACACACCGGTGTCAATGTGTTCTTTTTTCCATTTCCAGGAGTATATATATATATATATATATATATATATATATATATATAGGGTGAGTTACCTAACGTTACCCCTGGATATATTTCGTAAACCACATCAAATACTGACGAACCGATTCCACAGACCGAACGTGAGGAGAGGGGCTAGTGTAATTGTTTAATACAAACCATACAAAAATGCACGGAAGTATGTTTTTTTATCACAAACCTACGTTTTTTTAAATGGAACCACGTTAGTTTTGTTAGCACATCTGAACATATAAACAAATACGTAATCAGTGCCGTTTGTTGCATTGTAAAATGTTAATTACATCCGTAGATATCGTAACCTAAAGTTGACGCTTGAAACCTCCGACGTTCAGTTGCGTGTTGTAACAAACACGGGCCACGGTCGATGAGCAGCATCTGCAGGGACATGTTTACGATGACGACCGTGTTTATGAGTGTGGCTGTATTGCACTGTTGTGGTTTGGTCTAGCTGTCGCAGTGTCCGCATGTAGCGCTTGCTGCTATTGTTATTCTGCATTCGTCTCCGCACGCAGACCAACTGTAGTACACCGTGTTACCAGACGTCTGTGATAGTGTAGTGTTTTAGGAACTGTGACCGTGGTGTATTCGAACTCTGAAAAGGCGGAGACGATATTCCTCTATGGCGAGTGTCGACGAAATGCAGCTGAAGCATGCAGGGTGTAAGCAGAACGGTACCCGGACAGAGAGCATCCAACGTGCCACACATTGCAAAACATCTACCGCCAACTGTATGCAACAGGTATGGTCGTAGCATGCAAACGGGTCCGTAACAGGCCCGTCACAGGAGAAGCGGGTGCAGTTGGTGTGTTAGCTGCTGTTGCCATGAACCCACACATGAGTACACGGGACATTGCGAAAGCCGGTGGACTGAGTCAAAGTAGTGTCATGCGCATACAGCATCGTCACCGCTTTCACCCGTTTCATGTGTCGCTACATCAGCAATTACATGGTGATGACTTTAATCATCGAGTGCAATTCTGTCAATGGGCATCAACAGAAAATGCGTTGCAGTTCTACCTGTTTACCGATGAAGCGGGTTTCACAAACCACAGGGCAGTGAATCTACGGAACATGCATTACTGGTCCGTGGACAATCTGATGTGTTGGTAAATGTGCCAACACCTTGTAGATAGAGGAGGCCTAAATGCACGCTATCTAACGCAGACGGGCGTGAATTCTGGAACAGGATAAGTATTGAATGCTAATAAGAAAAGTATGCAGCTCCTCGAATACTTAACTTTTATTTATCCTTGTTGTGAATACAACGTTCTTGATGAGACATTTCATACGATCACTATCAAACTATGTAATGCTAATGGCGCCTTGCTAGGTCGTAGCCATGGACTTAGCTGAAGGCTATTCTAACTGTCTCTCGACAAATGAGAGAAAGGCTTCGTCAGTGTAGTCGCTAGCAAAGTCGTCGTACAACTGGGGCGAGAGCTATCCCGTATCTCGAGACCTGCCTTGTGGTGGCGCTCGGTCTGCGATCACACAGTGGCGACACGCGGGTCCGACATGTACTAAATGGACCGCGGCCGATTTAAGCTACCACCTAGCAAGTGTGGTGTGTGGCGGTGACACCACACAATCCTCGCTGGCTCAGACAGGTAGAGCGACAGCGACCGTGGACTGTAAATGTACGGTGCGGAATCATTGGCGACCACCTCATTGGTCCTCACTTCATTGCAGGGGCCCAAACAGCTGCAACATACATCGCGTTTCTACAGAATGATCTGCCAACGTTGCTCGAAAATGTCTCACTGGAAACGCGTCGGCGTATGTGGTATCAGCATGATGGTGCACCTGCACATTCCGCAATAAACACTAGGCTGACCCTTGCAAGGATGTTCGACGAGCGTTTCATAGGACGTGGAGGACGCATAAATTGGCCAGCCCGTTCTCCTGATCTTACACCTCTTGACTTCTTTCTGTGGGGTACGTTAAAGGAGAATGTGTACCGTGATGTGCCTACAACCCCAGAGGATATGAAACAACGTATTGTGGCAGCCTGCGGCGACATTACACCAGATCTACTGCGGCGTGTACGACATTCATTACGCCAGAGATTGCAATTCTGTGCAGCAAATGATGGCCACCACATTGAACATCTATTGGCCTGACATGTCGGGACACACTCTATTCCACTCCGTAATTGAAAACGGAAACCACGTGTGTACGTGTACCTCACCCCTCATGGTAATGTACATGTGCGTCAATAAAAAAGACCAATAAAAAGGTGTTAGCATGTGGACGTAATGTGCTGTTCCAGTCTCTTCTGTACCTAAGGTCCATCACCGTTCCCTTTGGATCCCTACGTAATTCGGTGCTCTACGATACACACGATCAAACAGCGGAGGAGTGGTACTCAAACGTCAACTTTAGGTTACAATATCTCCGGATGTAATTAACATTTTACAATGCAACAAACGGCACTGATTACGTATTTGTTTATATGTTCAGATGTGCTAACAAAACTAACGGCGTTCCATTTAAAAAAAACGTAGGTTTGTGTTATATTTAATTTGCAATTTCAACTGCATGTTTTGCATGTTTTGACTACTTGAGATTTATCTTGTTGCTTTAAGATTTCTTGTTTGGAGGCCTTCAGCCGTTGAATAATTGCCTTTTCAAACTCGGAAATCTAAAACTTGTGCTATGTGCCGTTTTCGTTTAAAGGTGAATTACAATAAATTACAATTTGAGTGAACCTGACCGACACCTTATTTGGCCCTTTCCACAATCCTTATCACCTGTTCTGCCCAACGGGTTTCACTCCTGGTTGCAAAACTGTCGTATACAATGATTGACGCAAGTGTTCATTGACTGTCGGGATTATATTGTGATTTAGTTTGATGGAGTGAATCGCAAATGTTAATACACTTCTGCATTAAATGATATCTTCTGACAACGTTACATACAAATTCCGCGCAAATAAGTACAATTTTGACGTATGGAAACATAATATTTATTAATGTATTTGTCTAACCTCATATGATCAGGGTCACCAGGCCTTCTGTTACGGCCGGCCGAAGTGGCCTTGCGTTCTAGGCGCTGCAGTCTGGAACCGCGAGGCCGCTACGGTCGCAGGTTCGAATCCTACCTCGGATGTGTGTGATGTCCTTCGGTTAGTTAAGTTTAACTACTAAGTTCTAGGGGACTAATGAGCTCAGAAGTTGAGTCCCATAGTGCTCAGAGCCATTTGACCCTTCCCTTACGTCGAAACAGGGTGTCACACATACAGTATCTATTACTTCATAGTTACCAAAAATAATAATTTTAGTATGAGAACTAGTATTAAAATTATCTGTGTGTCTTAAGTGACAGTGTGATTAAATTATATTGACAAAGAACTTCTAAAGTGACTACTGGCATTGCTTGTACTGGCTGCAGAATGGCCTAGCTCTAAATGTAGAAAAATGTATGCTAATGAGAATAAGCAGCAAAAACAAACCCGTAATGTTCGCATAAGTCAGCAGTAGCGTCCTGCTTGACACAGTAACGTCGTTTAAATATCTGGGCGTAGCGTTGCAAAGCGACATGAAATGGAACGAGCGTGTGAGGGTTGTGGTAGGGAAGGTGAATGGTCGACTTGGTTTATTTGGAGAATTTTAGGAAAGTGTGGCTCATCTGCGAAAGAGAATGCATACAGGACAGTAGAGCTACCTATTATTGAGTACTGCCCGACTGTTTGGGATCCGCACCACGTCGGATTAAAGGAATACATCGAAACAGTTCAGGAGCCGGCTGCTAGATGTCACCGGTATGTTTGAAGAACACGCAGGTGTTTACGGATATGCTTCGAGAACTCAAATGGGTATCCCTGGAGGGAATGCGACGTATTTTCGTGGAACACTATTCAGAAAGAAATTACAATGAAACGAATACCCCCAGCTGCATACAGGTGGTGATATAGGGCAACGAGGACAGTTGAAAATGTGTACCCCGACCGGGACTCGAAGCCGGGATCTGTTGCTTAGATGGCAGACGCTCTATCCATCTGAACCACCGAGGATACAGAGGCTAGTGCCACTGCAAGGACTTATCTCTGGCACGCCTCCCGTGAGACCCACATTCCCAGCTTATTGTCCCGCACTATATTCATAGTGCCATTGCAGAGTAGAGGCATGTCCGAAAGAACAGATACCATCTTCATATATATACTATTCAGAAAATTAGAGAACCGGCATATGAAGTGCTGCAGAACGATCATTCCGTCACCAACATACATTCTGCCTAATGGCCACGGAGATAAGATACGATAAATTAGGGTTATAGGGAAATGAAATGATAGTATGGCATTGATGGCCGGGAGGCCCCATCCGGTGAAATTCTACTGTCGGGTTGCAAGTCTTATTTCATGTGACACCACAATGGGCGACTTGCGTGCCCGTGATGATGAAATAATGATTAGAATAACACAACACCCAGTCAACGAGCAGAGGAAAATCTTCAACCAGGGCTCGCTGCATGGTAGACAAACACGTTACCACTCAGCTATGCAGGTGGACGGCTCATACGGAGGCACACAGATAGTCGCTTTTCCTTGCTCTGTTAGCGAATGAAAGTGGAAAGGAAGCTACTAGTGGTGTGAGGTACCCTCCGATGCCACGCACCCTAAGGTGACTAGTGGAGTATGTAGGGGCCTAAGTAGACGCAGAATAGTGATAACAATAAAAATAATAATGTCTATAATTCTGACATTAATACCAATAGTGGTATTGACAGATGTAAGAAAAATTTATAAGTTTGAGAACAGGTGTTGTCTGACATATCGTGTTGTGAGGAAAGGAAATTAAGGGAGATTACATCGGTTAAGAATACTGGGAGATGAGGAAGATCTGGCTGAAAGGAGGGATGTACAAGGGTAACGACTACATGCAGGGACAATGGCAAACTTTATGTTGCTTTAGTAGATATGTCATTACCTGTCTTCTGAAGCTGCTAATGTTATGTAGTTCCTTAAAGGGTAACATCACCGTAGAATTAAAAAAAAACTTTTTATAGGCTTGAAAGGTGCTTCGAACCTTGTAAAATATGAGGCAAAAAGTCTAACCTTTCAAAAGTCTTTGTTCGAAGGAATTCTGAGCGCTTCTTCTAATGCCTCGGATGAGCACAAACAGCCAGCTCAATACCACCGGTAGTGTATGGTCAGAGTTAGTAGCATCTCAAAACAATAATACGTTAGCTTTGCGTCAGCAGTACCTGTACGAAAAAGACAACTCTTTCGTTTCTAATCTCGATTTTTGTATAAAGTATTGACTTTTGATAGTTAATTTCAAAATGGTTCAAATGGCTCTGAGCACTATGGGACTCAACTGCTGTGGTCATAAGTCCCCTAGAACTTAGAACTACTTAAACCTAACTAACCTAAGGACAGCACACAACACCCAGCCATCACGAGGCAGAGAAAATCCCTGACCCCGCCGGGAATCGAACCCGGGAACCCGGGCGTGGGAAGCGAGAACGCTACCGCACGACCACGAAATGCGGGCATAGTTAATTTGTGATCTTGTAGTATACATGTTTGTCTTTAGAGTAAGACTGTGTGGTAAGAACGTAAATTAGGGCAGAAAAGATATGAAAACATCGTATCCAACGCGGCGTCGAAGCAGAATTTCATCAAAGCGCCCAAATAACAGATTCACGTATGAGGCTGAGAGCAGTTCGGAAAGAGTTAGCGCCTCTGCTAAGACATCGATAAACAGTGACCTGGATATTGGTGTGAATTACGGACTGAGCTACAGGATTATGAATTCTCTTGTCGTTTCCTCTGTTATTTTTCAACACGTGAAATGTAAGGTGTGCAATGCAGACATCAAGTTGCAAGAACGTAATCCTCGAGTCTAAGGCTTTAAAATAATTATTGTTTGTCCACATTGTCCAGCAGTTGTTATACTATGTAGTACGTTTAAACGGAACGCATACGAAATCTGCCTTCGAATCGTCCTAGAAATGCACTTGCTTGGATTAGTGCTAAACGGAATTGTGAAATTTTGTGCGGTTACGCAACTACCGCGATCGATATCTCAATCGTTCTGTGATGAACTGCTGGATATGGTTTCGATTGCAAAGACAACAGTACGATATGCCAGTTCTTGGATAGCAGAGTAATGGTAATAGTTTTCTTAAAGTAGAATTTTTTCGGTTGTTCGTGTCTATGACATATTACAAAATGTCAAACGAGTTTTTCTCGGAATATGATCTTTCAGAACGGCACGCAGCGCAGATCTAGAAATTTTCAGTCTGTTTATTTAAAAATGTACCCACAAATTTGAAAAATCGTTTCAAAATCAAACACTTACGGGATTCTCTATTAGTTTATTTAAATGACATTTACTAACAAATAAATATTACTGACTTCATTTGCACTTTCAATGCTGATGTCGACGTCTGAGTCGGCATCGGAAGAAATCCCTTCCAAAAAGCACGTCACTATCCACAATACCAACTCCTGTATGTTTTATCCCATTGTGGGTGTGCCCCAAGGCTCCATCCTTTCCCTTCTCCTCTATCTCCTATATACTGCAGATATGCCCAAACCTCCTCCGTCTGTTCACCTTCTCCAGATTGCTGATAGCTTCATCTTCCTGGCCCTGTATCCTACCTGTCAATGGTCCTAACATACCCTTCAAACCAACCTCGACCAGTTTGCTGCTTGGTACAACAAGTGGATCCTTTGCATCAGCCCTTCCAAGACCCTGGCAATCATCATAGGATGTACTGCCTCCTCCTTCAGGCTCCACAATTTTTACCTTACCATTTATGGTCGTCCTATCCAACTCACTCCTACCCTGAAATACCCTCAACTGTCACTTCACCTGGACTCCCCATCTTGTTACGATCCAACATGAAGCCCACAAGAGATTCTGCCTCCTGGAACTCCTGTCCAGCTAGTCATGGGGACTGTATCCTTCCATCATTCTTCACACCTACGAATCCTTGGTCCATTCTATCCTTTGCTATACCAGCGTCACCTGGACTTCTGCCACAGCCAAATCCTCAAATGCCACGAATTCCACCTCGTTTTCCACATCCATATCTGTCTCCTGCCTCTTGTTCCCATCCTCTGCTCTGCCGGGGTACATCGTGTAAAACTATAAATACAAGACCTTGTCGCAGCAGTTCATGTTACCCTTAGAGTTGCAATGGTTTCAAAAGGAACCACCACAATAATTACCTAAATAAATACACAAATTTAGTTACAATCGCAAAACACAGAGTATAAATTGAAGTAGGACAGTTTTCTGTACCTAATCCAGCGCAAAACATACCTTATAGAGCCACAGTTTTACACAATTTGAAAACACAGACGATCTTGCACCTCACACAAAAACGGCTCCTATGTTTGCTCATCTAACTGCTAAGATTTGAAACACATGAATCAGTTGAAGCTGCAGCTGGAGCTGGAGAAGTAAATGATGGCACAGCTGTAGCTACTATGTATGTGTCATGAAATGAGAGCGTCCTAGCTGGCTTCGAAAGGAATCACATCGCCTGAAAGGAGTTATAAATAGGCAACTTCTTGATTGCAGCTGTACAGTGACTGAATACATTCAATCAGCTCGCAGCAGAGAAAGCATCACGTCATAATCAGAAAATAAATATTTCTCTGTGATTTTTCTTCTTTGCTTCCAACCGATTTATTACTGGTAACTAGTATTCCCGACAAGTAAAAGAAAGCGTGGACATAACGGACGAAATTACAACACGCTATTGATTACCAGAAGAACCGTGTTCGGTAAACGCTTCAGAGAAAAAAACTGCTGATTAAATGGAGAACTGAAGCCTGAATCAGATAAGAAAATCCTTAATTCTAAAAGATCTAGAATGGCGACTCTCTTCCGAGTGTACTCAAAAGGCAGGATCCCATAGTTACCCAAGAACATAAAAGAAACAGTTTTTAGTTTCCCTAGAACCAATGTCGTACTAAGAAGCCATAATACCTTTGTAACATGAGTAGCAGTCCAGCAAGGTAAGCAGCGCAGCATCTTCAAAGCTAACGAGAAAAGACTGCCAAGTGGAAGCAGCTGTGTTGCGCCAGGAGGCGAACTCTCTCGGGTAAAATAACAAACGTGAGAAGCCGAGAAATTTAAAGTCATACTGTGAGGTTCGAAACACACACGCAAATACAAAAACACAAAAAATGAAATACCTACAATGTGATTTTAATGTAATTCAAATACAGCAATTACTTAAACTTTCTACACAACACGTAATTATCAAAACATAATATAACTTTAAAATGACTCTGTGTAATTTAATTCGAAATGAAAAACAATTTTTGATTTTATAATATTGTTTGTTCTATAGGAACAAAAGAAAAGTTGTCAGCTAATGCTTTAAATTACCACTGTAGTTTAATTAAGTTATTGGTTAAAATGTTGGCTGCGTAATCTAACTAGACCGCATCAGCGTTACATCGAAGTGCTCATAAAACCTGACACTTATGAAAATATGAAAGATAAATAAAAAAATACTTTTTGAAGTACTTGTGAGTTCAGTTGCTTTCCACTACAGACACTATTCACTTGAGCTGCTACATCTTCCGTATGAGTTCGTCGCTACCAGATACAGATTATCACTAATATTTAAATAAAATTCAAAATACACTCCTGGAAATGGAAAAAAGAACACATTGACACCGGTGTGTCAGACCCACCATACTTGCTCCGGACACTGCGAGAGGGCTGTACAAGCAATGATCACACGCACGGCACAGCGGACACACCAGGAACCGCGGTGTTGGCCGTCGAATGGCGCTAGCTGCGCAGCATTTGTGCACCGCCGCCGTCAGTGTCAGCCAGTTTGCCGTGGCATACGGAGCTCCATCGCAGTCTTTAACACTGGTAGCATGCCGCGACAGCGTGGACGTGAACCGTATGTGCAGTTGACGGACTTTGAGCGAGGGCGTATAGTGGGCATGCGGGAGGCCGGGTGGACGTACCGCCGAATTGCTCAGCACGTGGGGCGTGAGGTCTCCATAGTACATCGATGTTGTCGCCAGTGGTCGGCGGAAGGTGCACGTGCCCGTCGACCTGGGACCGGACCGCAGCGACGCACGGATGCATGCCGAGACCGTAGGATCCTACGCAGTGCCGTAGGGGACCGCACCGCCACTTCCCAGCAAATTAGGGACACTGTTGCTCCTGGGGTATCGGCGAGGACCATTCGCAACCGTCTCCATGAAGCTGGGCTACGGTCCCGCACACCGTTAAGCCGTCTTCCGCTCACGCCCCAACATCGTGCAGCCCGCCTCCAGTGGTGTCGCGACAGGCGTGAATGGAGGGACGAATGGAGACGTGTCGTCTTCAGCGATGAGAGTCGCGTCTGCCTTGGTGCCAATGATGGTCGTATGCGTGTCTGGCGCCGTGCAGGTGAGCGCCACAATCAGGACTGCATACGACCGAGGCACACAGGGCCAACACCCGGCATCATGGTGTGGGGAGCGATCTCCTACACTGGCCGTACACCACTGGTGATCGTCGAGGGGACACTGAATAGTCCACGGTACATCCAAACCGTCATCGAACCCATCGTTCTACCATTCCTAGACCGGCAAGGGAACTTGCTGTTCCAACAGGACAATGCACGTCCGCATGTATCCCGTGCCATCCAACGTGCTCTAGAAGGTGTAAGTCAACTACCCTGGCCAGCAAGATCTCCGGATCTGTCCCCCATTGAGCATGTTTGGGACTGGATGAAGCGTCGTCTCACGCGGTCTGCACGTCCAGCACGAACGCTGGTCCAACTGAGGCGCCAGGTGGAAATGGTATGGGAAGCCGTTCCACAGGACTACATCCAGCATCTCTACGATCGTCTCCATGGGAGAATAGCAGCCTGCATTGCTGCGAAAGGTGGATATACACTGTACTAGTGCCGACATTGTGCATGCTCTGTTGCCTGTGTCTATGTGCCTGTGGTTCTGTCAGTGTGATCATGTGATGTATCTGACCCCAGGAATGTGTCAATAAAGTTTCCCCTCCCTGGGACAATGAATTCACGGTGTTCTTATTTCAATTTCCAGGAGTGTAAATCCCTCGAAAATGTAGACTACAGGGCTACATCCTGTAACTGCAGCACTCTATGAAATACACACAAACGTAATAGTTTTATCGACAAACTGAAATATCACCTCCACTTTGAGATTTCTTCCGGGAATTTAGCGGGTCATGAATTCACCGATTAACTTTCGTTGAGAGCACGGCAGTATCGTAGGAGTAACTGCTTAGCAGCAGTATTAAATCAAATAGAAAATCGTGTCATATGTACAACAGGTGTGGTGCAGCCACATATTGAAATCGATCCAATGAAGTGACTGAAAGGCTACGGTTGGTGTGTATAAACGAAACCCTGAGAGGAAGAAATTGATGCGTTAATATTTTTGAACCTTCAACGGATGTGCTGCTGCTACATATTGAAATCTTTATAGTGAACTGACTGAAAGGATACAGTTGGTGTGTATAAATGAAACCCTGAGAAGAAGAAACTGACGTGTTTATACTCTTGTACCAAAATGGTTCAAATGGCTCTGAGCACTATGGGACTTAACATCTGAGGTCATCAGTCCCCTAGAACATAGAACTACTTAAACCTAACTAGCCTAAGGACATCACACACATCCATGCCCGAGGCAGGATTCGAACCTGCGACCGTAGCGGTCGTGCGGTTCCAGACTGAAGCGCCTAGAACCGCTCGGCCACACCGTCCGGCAGTCTGGAACCATCAACAGATATTATACGTTATACATTCAAAATACTCTTACTATCGGAAAGGATATATGAGCTGAACACTTGCGACGTAGTGAATGAATCGATATCTTGACGCTAGAACGAGCAGAAGAGGAAAAGTTTGGTAGAGACAAAGAAACTAGAACATTCAACAGAGATAATTCGAGATAGTTTGGTGTAACAGGTACCGAAAGATGAAAAGATTTTAATACTATAAGAGGAGGAAAGAAGGTACCGACTAGTTAGATGATTTAATAACATATGAAGTTCTTTCTTTACAGATTAATATTGTTACTCCAGTGTTACGCGAAGAATTTTGAACACTGTTGTTAGTCCTTTCACTAGAAGTTTTGATGTCTTAAAGTAGGTTTTATACACAAACACCGCCACTATTAACATCTACCCTCTAGAATCATAGTGAGGTTAACAGGGGGCAAGAGTAACAATACATCGCTAACGAATAGTTCTCAGT
This sequence comes from Schistocerca serialis cubense, assembly GCF_023864345.2. NCBI lineage: Eukaryota > Metazoa > Arthropoda > Insecta > Orthoptera > Acrididae > Schistocerca > Schistocerca serialis. The sequence continues at coordinate 739,024,909 of NC_064642.1, forward strand.
TCGAGTCTACGACCGTCATGGGCTTCGTAGTGTTCACATACAGGGTAACGGAATAACGAACATTTACAAGGCATCCTCTTATACCGCTTTCAAAGCAGCCGTTTCGGCTTTTTATTCATACATATTGCTTGCAGCGCGGTAGCAGTATAAGGCATTCGCTACGACGAAAGAAACTCTGCAGCATCTTGTATTCCGTGTGACTTTAACAGAGAAAGTATGAAAACTGTCACTTCTCTGGTACGTGACACGCCTTTAGCTCGCGGAAGTGGAGGCGCAACGCCTTATAAAATGTCAACTCCATACTTCCGTTATGGAGCAAGGGCTATGAGATGTTACCTTCCACAACTCTCTTTGTTGAATGTTACTGTAAGCGTTTACGACGCTGGCGTCTTCCAATACAGAGAAAAACTGTTGAAACTACTAACTGTACTTATTGTTATGTAAAAACCTGTTGCCAGACATAAACACCGTTACTTCTCAGTACGAAATGAACGTTTTGCTGGTATTCCAGACTCCTCAGTTACTTTAAAGCAAGTGCATATTACAAATTTTATGTGTAATAAAAAAATCAGATCAATATTCATCTTGTGGGATGATAACATCGACCGTAAATCACGACGATTTAAGTGGGTATGTCAGATACCCGGATTGTAATCAGTAGAATAGAATAAATTCTTGGTAAGTTGTTTGTAACTAATCGTTACCTGAGAAGGTACTATGTCCCGTTAAAGTAAAAGAAAACTTAACTATTAACTGACAACAACAGGTTAACGAATAATTTTCTTTGGTGTCAGGAGTTACAGAAATTTTATTGTTTGGCGACTCCATGGAGTGTTCTGTGCACAACGACCTAATAGTGGATAGAATTGGAAGGAGAATCAGCATTGGTCGTATTTTTTTATTTTATTATCCGCATAATCTCTTTATGTGGTCGCTCTAGACTTGTTGATACCAGTGCCTACCAATTTTAATTGTATGTTACAGCACTGAGGATGGTCACTAAGTGACCGAAAATCGATTTTGCGGTTAATAAAAGAAAAAAATACGACCAATGCTTATTCTGCTTCCAAGTTACAGAAATGTCGTGTAGCAGAATCAATAGCAACAGCATTCGACTTGAGAGAGTTCGTTCGCAAAGTACTTACAATATTAAATAACAATACTGTCAAAAATCAAAACGCTATTTCACTAGATAACCTAAGTTTATCTTAAAAGCGTTTATTGTTGCGAATTTTAGTTGTTTTATTCGTTCAAAGACAGGTTTTTCCAGGTATGTGTAATACTACTACATTGCAAAAATAACGTCTTCATTCAAGAAAATTCTGCCCTGAAATCGATTTTTCGGACACATACAATTTATTTGGTAACAACCGATTGCAAAGCATGGCTTGTACTTCCTTGCTGCCGGAAAGCTTGTTATGCAAGCAGACATATATTTGCACTTGCAAGAGTACTCTTTTCACATTAATCCATATCATTTGTGATTCACCGTGTACACCCGCCAGGGTAGCCGAGCGCGCTAACGCGCTGCTTCCTGGACTCGGGTAGGCGCGCCGGCCCCGGATCGAATCGGCCCGTAGGGTTAACGACGAGGGCCGGTGTGCTGGCCAGCCTGGATGTGGTTTTTAGGCGGTTTTCCGCATCCCGCTAGGTAAATACCGGGCTGGTCCCCACGTTCCGCCTCAGTAACACGCGTCGCCGACATTTGAAACACATCCGCAACATTTCACAATTTACACTAGACACAGACAGTTGGAGTAAACTGATTCCATCATGGGGAGGGGGAGGGGGGTATGGGGTGGCGGCGGGAAGGGCATCCGGCCATCCCTAACACTAACACTGCCAAATCCGTTGTAACCACGCCGACCCTGCGATCGCTGCAGGACTATGGCGTAAGCGATAGAAAGAATGAAAGAAATTTGTGGTTCACTATATTGAGAAATTTTCCTAAAATTTTGTGTTTTAAGACACAGACACTATTTTATGTTATTTTCCAAATTCTCGACAGTTAAGATTTCATGTCATTCCCAGAAATCCAGTACGATCACTTTTTCCATCGTCAAAACGGGTTCCAATTTTTCCGTGCATGTTAGTCTTCTTACTCACAACTTCAGCAAGAAGTGCCAACCACCGCAGAGATACTGCACAGCAAAACGGTATCACGAGGCGCCAATGAGACGCTAGGAAGAAGCCACGCCTCTGCCATCAGACAGCTTCGCCAGGGATCAGGAGGGCAGCTGTGTTCGACGTCGGATCCTGACCACTTCCAGGAGGCTCCAGTCGGAGTAACGTCGCTGTGCTGCCTACTCGTGACACAGCCCGCGTCCACCGTCGGGGAGTGCACAGACGTCTGCCTCCTGAGAAACGGGTCTACGCGCCAGCACTATCACAACGCTGTCAACAAGTGTCTACGAAATTGTGTTTTCTCGTGGTTGTAGTGAAGCCTCAGTACGGCCGTTCTGAACATTTCGCTACTCAATAATGTGATTCATTTACAGTGCTCTGAACCGAAGTTCACGTGTGCAGTTTGATAGCTACAGCCGAACCTGGCGAGCAAAGATAAGTTTTTTTGTAATTAATCAAATATTCCAGACTGAGATTTTCACTCTGCAGCGGAGTGTGCGCTGGTATGAAATTTCCTGGCAGATTAAAACTGTGTGCCGGACCGAGACTCGAACTCGGGACCTTTGCCTTTAGTGGGCAAGAGCTTCTGTAAAGTTTGGAAAGTAGGAGACGAGGTACTGGCGGAATTAAAGTTGTGAGGACGGGGCGTGAGTCGTGCTTGGGTAGCTCAGTTGGTAGAGCACTTGCCCGTGAAAGACAAAGGTCCCGAATTCGAGTCTCGGTCCGGTTCAAAAAATGGTTCAAATGGCTCTGAGCACTATGGGACTTAACATCTTAGGTCATCAGTCCCCTAGAACTTAGAACTAGTTAAACCTTACTAACCTAAGCACATCACACACATCCATGCCCGAGGCAGGATTCGAACCTGCGACCGTAGCAGTCGCGCGGTTCCGGACTGCGCGCCTAGAACCGCGAGACCACCGCGGCCGGCCACCTCGTTTCCCTCACTTTAGCGTCTGCAAGGTGATGAGTGGACAGCTAGTATGGTGGCTATACTCTCGGAATCTCCCAATGGGATTCCGTAGGCGCTGCTCTGCAGTTGATCATCACGTCACATTGCCAACTCATATTACGAACATTCTTTTTTTTTTAGGAAGTGCCAAACTGTGTTCATATTCTTTGGTTTGGAGAAAGTGCGTGACCTCTGCTTGAGCACGGGTATACTCCGTATTACGTACGAGTGGGGCTTCCGGGGTCGCCTGCCCCTTTTTATCTGGGTATCTTTAAAATACCTTGTTTTTAAGGTACGTGTGGATTCGGCTCTGTCTGACACTTTCAGTCAAGAGAATAGGGTGCCTCAGGGTACTGTGATCAGCGTCATCTTATTTGCCATAGCCATCAACCCCGCCACGTATCTGACTCTCTTCTCGTTGATGACTTCGTCGATCTATTGCAGCTCTCAACACACCTGTCTACTTGAGCGGCGTCTTCAGCGTTGTCTTGCTCATCTTCACTCGTGCCGCATCGACAATGGCTTCCGCTTTTCCACTGAGAAGACTTTCTGTATGAACTCCTGGTGGCACCGGGAGTTTCTTTCCCCGTCCCCGTGTCTCGGAACATTCATTCCTCCGTTCGTTGACACAAACAAATTTTTGGGACTCACGTTTGATAGGAAACTGTCGGTTTTTCCACGTCTCTTACCTGGCAACTCGCTGTAATCGCTCCATCAGTGTTCTACGTGTTTTATGCAGTACGTGCGTTTATACCGGTCCCTGGCCCCTTCTATACTGGATTATGGATATATCGTATATTCATCCGCACGTCCGTCTATCTTACGTCGTCATCACTATCCAGCATTTCGGAATATATTTAGCTACTGTGCCTTCTGTGCTAGTCCCGTTGAGAGTCTTTATGCTGTGGGTGCTGGCTTACCGGTGTTCTACCAGCGGGATGTTCTCCTCACTCGTTACACGAAGTCGTCTATGCCTGATCACCCATCCTACGCTCCCTTTTTTCACGATTCCCACCAATATGGGGTACGCGCGTTTTCTCTGCTGCCTCCTGGTGTTCGCTTTCGTTTGCTGCTTCGATGGCTTTGCTTTATGCCCCCAGCACGTTCCCCACGGGTGCGAGCTCTTCACCGCCCTGGCTTCGTGCCGAAGTACTTGTACATTTCATCTACATCTACGTGATTACGCTGCTATTCACAATAAAGTGCTTGGCAGATGGTTCAATGAACCACCTTCACGCTGTCTCTCTACCGTTCCACTCTCGAACGGCACGCGGGAAAAACGAGCACTTAAATTTTTCTGTGCAAGCTCTGATTTCTCTTATTTTATCGTGATGATCATTTATCCCTATGTAGGTGGGTGCCAACAGAATGTCTTCGCAATCGGAGGAGAAAACTGGTGATTGGAATTTCATGAGAAGATCCTGTCGCAACGAAAAACGCCTTTGCTTTAATGATTGCCACTCCAATTCACGTATCATGTCTGTGACACTATCTCCCCTATTTCGCGATAATACAAAACGAGCTGCCATCGTTTGTACTTTTTCGATGTCATCCGTCAGTCCCACCTGATGCGGATCCCACACCGCACAGCAATACTCCAGAATTGGGCGGACAAGCGTGATGTAAGCAGTCTCTTTAGTAGACCTGTTGCACCTTCTAAGTGTTCTGCCAATGAATCGCTATCTTTGGTTTGCTCTACCCACAACATTATCTATGTGATCGTTCCAATTTAGATTATTTCTAATTGTAATCCCTAAGTATTTAGTTGAATTTACAGCCTTCAGATTTGTGTGACTTATCGCGTAATCGAAATTTAGCTGATTTCTTTTAGTACTCATGTGAATAACTTCACATTTTTCCTTATTCAGGGTCAATTGCCACTTTTCGCATCATACAGATATCTTATCTAAATCATTTTGCAAGTCGTTTTGATCATCTGATGACTTTACAAGACGGTGAATGACAGCATCATCTGCAAACAATTTCAGACGGCTACTCAGATTGTCTCCTATGTCGTTAATATAGATGAGGAACAATAGAGGGCCTATAACGATTCCTTGCGGAAAGCCGGATATTACTTCTGTTCTACTCGATGACTTTCCGTCTACTACTACGAAATGTGACCTTTCTGACAGGAAGTCACGAATCCAGTCGCACAGCTGAGGCGATACTCCGTAGGACGCAGTTTGGTTAGAAGACGCTTGTGAGGAACGGTGTCGAAAGCCGTCTGTAAATCTAAAAATATGGAATCAATTTGACGTGCCCTGTCGATAGCACATATTACTCCATGAGTATAAAGAGCTAGTTGTGTTTCACAAGAACGATATTTTCTGAAACCGTGCTATGTGTCAATGCATCGTTTTCTTCGAGGTACTTCATAATGTTCGAATACAGTATATGTTCCAAAATTCTACTGCAAATCGACGTTAGTGATATAGTCCTGTAATTTAGCGGTTTACTCCTACTTTCCTTTTTGGGTATTTGTGGGACTTGAGCAATTTTCCAGTCTTTAGGTACGGATATTTCTGTGAGCGAGTGGTTGTATATAATTGCTAAATATGCAGCTATTTTATCAGCATACTCTGAGAGGAACCTGACTGGTATAGAATCTGGGACGGAGGCCTTGCCTTTATTAAGTGATTTAAGCTGCTTCGTTACTTCCAGGATATCTACTACTATCTTACTCTTCTTGGCAGTTGTTCTTGATTGGAATTTCGGACTCCATTCGCTTCCTAAGGACGCTACTCCTTGCCTGGTGCATATCAGCGAGTTTCTCGCACTTCACACGCAACTTGGGGACAGTGTCTTCGTCTACACCGACGTTTCCAAGATCGACCGTGATTTCGCGTGTGCCTTTGTGATGATCCTTTTCAGTATCGGTTTCTTGACCAGTGCTCGATTTTTACCGCGGATCCCCACGCGCTTCATCAGGTTACCCAGTACACCCCGTGACACGGATTTCCAAATTGTGTCATCTACTCAGATTCTCTCAGTGCTCATCAGAGCCTTCGAGCGCTGTAATCTGTCCACCCTTTCGGGTCCAAGGCTGCCTCCACTCGCTTACTGTGGGGACAGCCAACGTGGTGTTCCTGCGGGTTCCTGATCATGTCTGCACGCCAGGGAACGAAGCTGCTGATCTTGCTGCAAAGGCTGCGCGTCTCCTTCATCGGTCTGCTAGTCATTCTGTTCCCTCGGATGAGCTTTGTATCGCTGTCTGTCGGCATTCAATATCACTTTGGAATGTACAATGCTCTTATCTCCATGGGAACAAACTCCGGGACAATAAACTTCTCCAATATTGTCGTCGACTTCCCCACGGCCCTCACGTCACGAGGAAGTCATTTTAGCCAGGCTGCGTATAGGACACTATCGTGTTAGTCACCGTCTTTTATTAAGTGGTGATCCTGTCCCACTCTGTATCTACTACTCTCAATCATTGACAGTGCGCCACTTTCTGATATAGTGTCCAGTTTTTAACCGTTTACTTTCACGTCTATGTTTGCTGCCTACTTTGTCAGATGTTTTAGCGGATTACACGCATTCTGTCGATCGCGTGTTACTTCTTATTCTCCACAGCGGTATGCGGCATGGCGAAGCAAATTTGAACCCCTTCCCCCTCCCACTCCCGTGATTTTCCGTAGGGACATCCGTGTCCTTAGCTAATCCTTTTTTAAAGTTGTTTGATTTGGCTTATGCCTTTTTCGCCTCAGGTCTTTATTTCGTACTTGTTTTTTCTTACGTTGAGATACGGGCGCTTCTTGTGGTTCAAATGGCTCTGAGCACTATGGGACTTAACTGCTGAGGTCATCAGTCCCCTAGAACTTAGAACTGCTTAAACCTAACTAACCTATGGACAACACACACATCCATGCCCGAGGCAGGATTCGAACCTGCGACCGTAGCGGTCTCGCGGTTCCAGGCTGAAGCGCCTAGAACCGCTTGGCCACTCCGGCCGGCCCATCTGAAGAAAACTACTACAAAATCGCATCGGAGGCTTGTCGAAGCATTCGCCGAACACGCTCCTGGGAAGACACATTGTTTCGACGAGCGCGGGAAACCACCGAAAAAGTTCGAAGACAACGAATTGCAGGCTTTATTGGATGAAGATGATACTCAAACTCAACATGAACCCGTGGAATAATTGAATGTGACGCAGAAAACCGTTTCTCTTACGCTGAAAGCTATGGCAAAGGTGCAGAGACTGGGAAAATGGGTTCCGCATGAACTGAATGAAAGACAGAAAGCAAATCGAAAGACCACTTCTGAAATGCTGCTCGCCAGATACAAAAGGAAGTCGTTTCTCCATCGAATAGTGACAGGTGATGAAAAATCGATGTATTTTGAGAATCCTAAACGTCGTAGATCATGGACAAATCCAGGCAAATCATCGACATCCACTGCAACACCAAATCGCTTTGGAAAGAAGACAATGTTCTGTGTTTTTTGGGATCAGAAGGGTGTTACGTATTATGAGCTACTAAAACCTGGTGAAAACGTTAACACTGATCGCTACCAACAGCAAATGATCAGTTTAAATCGAGCATTACTTCAAAAACGATCGGAATATGGAAAAAGGCATCACAAAGTCATATTGCTCCATTATACCGACCCATCAGAAACAGCAAAACGGGTCAGGGAAACGATCGAGGCGTTGCGTTGGGAAATACTGGAGCAAGCGGCTTATACTCCAGACTTGGGTCCGTCCGATTATCATCTATGTCTGAACAGCGCTTCAGTTCATATGAAAATGTATGATAATGGCTCGTCGAATGGTTCGCTTCAAAAGAGGAACTGTTTTTTTATGGCGTGGGATTCATAGCCTGCCGGAGATTTGGGAGAAATGTATAAATAGGAATGGGGATTATTTTGAATTAAATATTATTTATCATTTTCAAACAGCAGGTGTGTACTTATTGCAACCAAATTCCCGTTTCATACTTCTACACCAGCTAGATCCAAAATTGTCACCCTGTGGATGTGTGGTACTAGTGGCCATTAAAATTGCTACACCACGAAGATAACGTGCTACAGACGCGAAATTTAACAGACAGGAAGAAGATGCTGTGATATGCAAATGATTAGCTTTTCAGAGCGTTCACACAAGGTTAGCGTCGGTGGCGACACCTTCAACGTGCTGGCATGAGGAAAGTTTCCAACCGATTTCTCATACACAAACAGCAGTTGACCGTCGTTGCCTGATGAAACGTTGTTGTGATACCTTGTGTAAGGCGGAGAAATGCGTACCATCATGTTCCCGATTTTGATAAAGGTCGGATTGTAGCCTACAGCGATTGCGGTTTATCATATCACCACATTGCTGCTCGCGTTGGTCGACGTCCAATGACTGTTAGCAGAATATGGAATCGGTGGGTTCAGGAGGGTAATACGGAACGCCGTGCTGGATCCCAACGGCCTCGTATCACTAGCAGTCGAGATGACAGGCATCTTATCCGCATGGCTGTGACGGATCGTGCAGCCACGTCTCGATCCCTGAGTCAACAGATGTGGACGTTTGGAGGACAACAACAATCTGCACGAACAGTTCGACGACGTTTGCAGCAGCATGGACTATCAGATCGGAGACCATGGCTGCGGTTACCCTTGACGCTGCATCACAGACAGGAGCGCGCTGCGATGGTGTACTCAACGACGAAACTGGGTACACGAATGGCAAAACGTCATTTTTGCGGATGAATGCAGGTTCTGTTTACATCATGATGGTCGCATCCGCGTTCGGCGACATCGCTGTGAACGAACATTGGAAGCGTGTATTCGTCATCGCCATACTGGCATATCACCCGGCTTGATGGTATGGGGTGCCACTGGTTACACGTCTCGGTCACCTCTTGTTCGCACTGACGGCACTTTGAACAGTGGACGTTACATTTCACATGTGTTAAGACCTGTGGCTCTACCCTTCAATCGATCCCTGCGAAACGCTACATTTCAGCAGGATAATGCACGACCGCATATTGCGGGTCCTGTACGGGCCTTTCTGGATACAGGAAATGTTCGACTGCTGCCCTCGCCAGCACATTTTCCAGATCTCTCACCAATTGAAAACGTCTGGTCAATGGTGGCAGAGCAACTGGCTCGTCACAATACACCAGTCATTGCTTTTGATGAACTGTGATATCGTGTTGAAGCTGCATGGGCAGCTGTACTTGTACACCCTATCCAAGCTCCTTTTGACTCAATGCCCAGGCGTATCAATGCCGTTATTACGGCGAGAGGTGGTTGTTCTGGGTACTGATTTCTCAGGATCTATGCACCCAAACTGCGTGAAAATGTAATCTCATGTCATTTCTAGTATAACCTATTTGTCCAATGAATACCCGTTTATCATCTGCACTTCTTCTTGGTGTAGGAATTTTAATGGCCAGTAGTGTAGAATGGACTACATGAGGAAAGTGTTGATACAGTAGTTTCTCAAACTGTAACCTTCACGACATCATGTCACATATACGGTTACTGGTGTTTGAAAATAATGTAATTATTCGCAACTTATATGGTACTGATAACAATAATGATCTTTTAAATATAATTTAAGGTTATGTCCGAAATAGCGTTGAACCCACTTGTTTTACTCCTCCGAAAATTTAACTTTCTGGAGGTAAACGCCCCCAGATTGGGAACCACTGCACTAAACGCACCGTCGCATTCGGAAGTGGGTAGTTGGGGGCTGTTTAATGTTGGGAATGTACGCAAAATTAACATTTATCCCGAAATTTTCGTCTTATAGTCACGTCTGACCTTTGTTATCTTAAGATGGATGAGGTTGATCATTCCTCACGATTTAGACTCTAGGGTTGCAGTTCAGTTCTTAACCTTCTTCGCGTACATTACTTGTTGTAGGAGCACTGCTCCGTCTGTGTGGCGGATGAACGCGGGCGGAAGGTGCGTCTCTGCTCGGAGATAGACAGGCAGGGCGCTGGCCGGGTTATTTCGGCATTCCCGCGAAAAGAGGCCAGCGCCGTGCGGAACTGCAGCCCGCGGCGGCGGCGGCGGCGGCGTCGCCTTCGCAACCCAGGCTGGCGTCGCAGCCGGCTGTAAAACCCTCATTCCCCGCTTTCATTATCGCGCCGTCTCTCCCGTGCCCATAAATGCGGTACAATTAACTCGCCGCCGTAACTCTCAAAGAAGGACAGGAAGCTATTACCGTGTCCGTGAATGTATTTATAGCGACGCAGCCATTGGCAGAGCAAAGCTCAGCTTCCGCCCTGTCATATAAGGCGGTGATCTCGGGTGGCAACGATTTTCCGTCAGAATAGATTCCGGCGAATTGACTTTATAATCCACTCTGTCCTACTGGAAATGATGAGTTCATCCGATCACACAGATAATGTTTGTGTTACACGACAGCACCCAGTGGTGGTCTAGGGTCGATATGTCGTAGCTTACATGTGTGCACTGCTTTATGTTTGCAGCCTTCTTGGTACTCGTGCCTACTGACGTTCCGTTTACACAACAGCTGCGTTACGCGAAAAATGATACTCTACACTTTCTTGCCGCGCGGAATTAGCCGAGCGGTCTGGGGCGCTGAAGTCATGGACTGTGAGGCTGGACCTGGCGGAGGTTCGAGTCCTCCCTCGGGCATGGATGTGTGTGTTTGTCCTTAGGATAATTTAGGTTAAGTAGTGTGTAAGCTTAGGGACTGATGACCTTAGCAGTTAAGTCCCATAAGATTTGGCACACATTTGAACATTTTGAGCATCTACACTTCCTTAAGTAAGTGAAGGAGTACAATCAAGAATGGAAATGTGGCCCAGGAAAATTCTGTGAAACTAGAATTTCCCAAGGGCAATGAGCTACTAACAGCTCTCGGAATTCAGAACTGGCTAGCTACCTGTATAAAATAAACAACAGACGAAGTAGACGGTATGCAGCTTAGTACTAACTAGACACCCTAACAGCGTACGAACGAGCAAAAAAGTCCTGTCTCTAAATTTACTGTTAGCGAAGAGGAAAGCAACTTAATAAGTATACGTACTTCTCATTTTCAACTTGTTTTCGAAAATCATGATCTTTTTAATGTATTGGCAGGCTGACTGGCCCAGTAAATGGTCAACCACTTACATTTCACAATTTCGTTCAAGTAGTTCTTCCCATGTCTAGCACCCTTCACATTTCTCTGTTGTATTAACACCTATTAGATAGAGTGAATGAGAGGTCAAAGCGAATGTGGTGGGAGTGAGCGAATGAGTGTCATTTTATGAATTTCCTTCTCTTTGTGTGCAACAAGTTCAGCGATTTTTTATGCACATTCGTTTGTTTTAATGAATGTAAGGGAGCTGATAACCTTCAGACACACACACACACACACACACACACACACACACACACACACACACACAAACACACACGTATTTTTAAGATTCTCATGAAGTTCCAGACGAAGCAATAGAACTCAAACTGCAGAGTTCCCGAAAAATACAGAAAGAGATCTAGGCACAATTCTGCGTGCTATATAGAATAAAATATATAAAAATTTAAGTAAAAAAACCGCTCCCGTCTCTAATGAATGTTGGGGGCTAACACGCATTTATGGAACAACTACCAGCGCGTTTCATTTATAATGAAACTCGCTGTATTAAACAGGACTGCGTAACTCTTCTGAATAACAATGCACTGTACGAATAAAACTATCTACATACGAAATGAAATCGGAAATGAACATTACCGAAACTGATAATAATTTTTAAACGAAAAGCTGACTGCAAATGACCTTGCCATGTTCTGACTGTGATGTATCGGGCCCTAACAAAATTAAGAGGCTCACCTGAGGCAACGCAAACTCAGTACTGCTCGAAGCAATGAGGAAAAAAAAACCGCACCCCCACCAACGAACCAGCTAAATAAGAAACAAAGCCTGGCGCAGAGCAGTGAAGGGACGTGCTACTCCGCTAAGCATATCATGCCCCAGTCAATGCGTTCCGCTGTGAGGAGACACGCATAATGAGAAAACAGAATTTGTTAGGAGACGGTGGTAGAATTAAAACTTGCCAAATAACTGAAAGGAAATTAAACTTTAAGAAACTGTACTGTGAACACTGAAACTCGTTCTTTCTCACTTACAATGATCTATCCAAGAATTACTTTTTATAACGAATATTACTCTGCCATGAGATTAATTATTGAAATGACAAAGGAGTGATAAATGATAACTGCTGAGTACAAGCCTTGTGAACAGACAACCAAAGACAGGAAAGCTGCACAGGTCACACCAGTATTCAAGAAAGGTAGTAGGAGTAATCCACTAAATTACAGGCCCATATCGTTACAGTCGATATGCAGCAGAATTTTAGAACATATATTGTGTTCGAACATTATGAATTACCTCGATGAAAGCGGTCTATTACACCGGCCGGTGTGGCCGAGCGGTTCTAGGCGCTTCAGTCTGACCGCTACGGTCACAGGTTCGAATCCTGCCTCGGGCATGGATGTGTGTGATGTCCTTAAGTTAGTTAGGTTTAAGTAGTTCTAAGTCTAGGGGACTGATGACCTCAGATGTTAAGTTTCATAGTGCTCAGAGCCATTTGAACCATTTGAACCAAAACGGTCTGTTGACCCACAGTCAACATGGGTTTAGAAAACATCGTCCTTGTGAAACACAACCATCTCTTTATTCACGTGAAGTGTTAAGTGCTATTGACAAGGGCTTTCAGTTCGATTCCTTATTTCTGGAATTCCGGAAGACTTTTGACACTGTACCACACAAGCGGCTTGTAGTGAAATTCCGTGCTTATGGAATATCGTCTCAGTTATGTGACTGGATTTGTGATTTCCTGTCAGAGAGGTCACAGTTCGTAGTAACTCACGGAAAGTCATCGAGTGAAACAGATCTGATTTCTGGCGTTCCCCAAGGTAGTGTTATAGGCCCTTTGTTGTTCCTTATCTATATAAACGATTTTGGAGACAGTCTGAGCAGCCGTCTTTGTTTTTTTGCAGATGACGCTGTCCTTAATCGACTAATAAAGTCATCAGAAGACCAAAAAAACTGTAAAACGATTTAGAAAAGGTATCTGAATGGCGCGAAAAGTGGCAGCTAACCCTAAATAACGAAAAGCGTGAGGTCATCCACATGAGTGCTAAATGGAGCTCGTTAAACTTCAGTTACACAATTAAGACTAATCTAAAAGCCGTAAATTCAACTAAATACCTTGATATTACAATAACGAACAACTTAAACTGGAAGGAACACACAGAAAATGTTGTAGAGAAGGCCAACCAAAGACTGAGTTTTATTGGCAGGACACTTAGAAAATGTAACAGACCTACTAAGGAGACTGCCTACACTATGCTTGTCCGACCTCTTTTAGAATACTGCTGCGCGGTGTGGGTTCCTTACCAGATAGGACTGACGTAGTACAACGAAAAAGTTCAAAGAAAGGCAGCACGTTTTGCATTATCGCGAAATATGGGAGAGAGCGTTACAGAAATGATACAGCATTTGTGCTGGACATCATTAAAAGAGGCGTTTTTCGTTGTGACGGAATCTTTTCACGAAATTCCAATCACCAACTTTCTCCTCCGAATGCAAAAATATTTTGTTGACACCGACCTACATAGGGAGGAACGATCACCAAGATAAAATAAGGGAAATCAGAGCTCATACGGAAAGATACAGGTGTTCATTTTTTCCGGTCGCTCCACAAGATTGTAGAACTGTGAAGGTTGTTCGATGAACCCTTTGCGTGGCACTTATATGCGATTTGCAGAGTATCCATGTAGATATAGATGTAGATGTACAACCTTACTTAATCACATATGAACAATGAAACTAATAACGCAAACAACAAAGAAAAATTCTTCTAAAATCTTGTCCTTTTCATATACATCAAAAATTACGCGAAGGTAAACGGTGCAGCAATAACAGCACCTGCGAATCTTCGCTTCTGAAATTAAGCTGCACCAAAGAACATATTACAAAATCCAACGTCCTCTGTTCCCTTAACTCTGTTCTCTGCTAGCTATTTTCAGACCGCTCAGCAGCATGACTCTTTTGCTAACATCTCTTAGAATGCTACAGCAGCGACAATGCTACTAACAACCAAAGATCACATTGCTTGTACTTAGAACTTCTGTGACGTAATACACCGACTACTGAAAACCTCAGTTTGAAAAGTGTACAGTATACAGATATGAAATACGTCACATCCAATGAAAATGCAGCTTAAATAACTTTTCTCCAGTACCAAAAAATAAGCTAGAAACCTTACAACTGTTGCAGACGAAAATTAACGTTCACCACTACTGGACCTTGTCGTTATTAATTCGGGGATTTTGTCTTAGAGAAAGTTAGAACACTCTGGAGGACACCAAATCAAACGACCGAAATACGAGAAAAATCTTCAGCGCTGAATGAGAAGTGGATTTTTATTTTATTTGATTTTCAAATGCATTTATGTATAATATCTATATTATCAATTCGAAAATAATTCGCTTCTTTCTGGCTTCTTTTCAGCTGCCTCTGCCTGGTCTTATGCTCGTATCGCTTTGTCACGTAAATGATAATCGATCCCTTCATGAACTCCAGCCGTCATTTCAAGCTTTGGTTGATCGAAAACTGTTTATTTTCTTCAGTAGTAAAGATTTTGAAAGTACGCTATGTGATTAACACCATCACGTTTTTGAGCAAAAACTGTTTCTTTTCTGTTATGAACGTCTGACGATCTTCCAGATCTCCACTGTTGATACAAAGCTTGTAATTTTAGTACGCAGTTTGTCAAGTCATGTGTCCGAATTCACGGTTTTTTCCGATGAAGTGTCACTACATCTACATCTACACTCCTGGAAATGGAAAAAAGAGCACATTGACACCGGTGTGTCAGACCCACCATACTTGCTCCGGACACTGCGAGAGGGCTGTACAAGCAATGATCACACGCACGGCACAGCGGACACACCAGGAACCGCGGTGTTGGCCGTCGAATGGCGCTAGCTGCGCAGCATTTGTGCACCGCCGCCGTCAGTGTCAGCCAGTTTGCCGTGGCATACGGAGCTCCATCGCAGTCTTTAACACTGGTAGCATGCCGCGACAGCGTGGACGTGAACCGTATGTGCAGTTGACGGACTTTGAGCGAGGGCGTATAGTGGGCATGCGGGAGGCCGGGTGGACGTACCGCCGAATTGCTCAACACGTGGGGCGTGAGGTCTCCACAGTACATCGATGTTGTCGCCAGTGGTCGGCGGAAGGTGCACATGCCCGTCGACCTGGGACCGGACCGCAGCGACGCACGGATGCACGCCAAGACCGTAGGATCCTACGCAGTGCCGTAGGGGACCGCACCGCCACTTCCCAGCAAATTAGGGACACTGTTGCTCCTGGGGTATCGGCGAGGACCATTCGCAACCGTCTCCAAGAAGCTGGGCTACGGTCCCGCACACCGTTAGGCCGTCTTCCGCTCACGCCCCAACATCGTGCAGCCCGCCTCCAGTGGTGTCGCGACAGGCGTGAATGGAGGGACGAATGGACACGTGTCGTCTTCAGCGATGAGAGTCGCTTCTGCCTTGGTGCCAATGATGGTCGTATGCGTGTTTGGCGCCGTGCAGGTGAGCGCCACAATCAGGACTGCATACGACCGAGGCACACAGGGCCAACACCCGGCATCATCGTGTGGGGAGCGATCTCCTACACTGGCCGTACACCACTGGTGATCGTCGAGGGGACACTGAATAGTGCACGGTACATCCAAACCGTCATCGAACCCATCGTTCTACCATTCCTAGACCGGCAAGGGAACTTGCTGTTCCAACAGGACAATGCACGTCCGCATGTATCCCGTGCCACCCAACATGCTCTAGAAGGTGTAAGTCAACTACCCTGGCCAGCAAGATCTCCGGATCTGTCCCCCATTGAGCATGTTTGGGACTGGATGAAGCGTCGTCTCACGCGGTCTCCACGTCCAACACGAACGCTGGTCCAACTGAGGCGCCAGGTGGAAATGGCATGGCAAGCCGTTCCACAGGACTACATCCAGCATCTCTACGATCGTCTCCATGGGAGAATAGCAGCCTGCATTGCTGCGAAAGGTGGATATATACTGTACTAGTGCCGACATTGTGCATGCTCTGTTGCCTGTGTCTATGTGCCCATGGTTCTGTCAGTGTGATCATGTGATGTATCTGACTCCAGGAATGTGTCAATAAAGTTTCCCCTTCCTGGGACAATGAATTCACGGTGTTCTTATTTCAATTTCCAGGAGTGTATATCTACGTTTAAACTCCGCAAGCCGCTCAACGGTGTGTGGCGGGGGCCCTTTACGTGCCACTGTCATTACCAGTCGCGTATGGTTCGCGGGAAAAACGACTGCCGGAAAGCCTCAGTGCGCGCTCAAATCCCTCTAATTTTACATTCGTGATCTCCTCGGGAGGTATAAGTAGGGGGAAGCAATATACTCGATACCTCATCCAGAAAGGCACCCTCTCGAAACCTGAACAGCAAGCTACACCGCGATGCAGCGCGCCTCTCTTGCCGAGTCTGCCACTTGGGTTTGCTAAACATCTCCGCAACGCTATCACGCTTACCAAATATCCCTGAGACGGTACGCGCCGCTCTTCTTTGGATCTTCTCTACCTCCTCTGTCAACCCGAGCTGGTACGGATCCCACACTGATGAGCAATACTCGAACGAGTGTTTTGTAAGCCATCTCCTTTTCTGATGGATTACATTTTCTAAGGACTCTCCCAATGAATCTCAACCTGGCACCCGCCTTACCAACAATTAATTTCATATGATCATTCCACTTCAAATCGTTCCGTACGCATACTCCCAGATATTTTACAGAAGTAACTGCTACCAGTGTTTGTTCCATTATCATATAATCATACAATAAAGGATCCTTCTTTCTATGTATTCGCAATACATTACATTTTTCTATGTTAAGGTTGAGCTGCCACTCCCTGCACCAAGTGCGTATCCGCTGCAGATCTTCCTGCATTTCGATGCAATTTTCTAATTCTGCAACTTCTCTTATAGTACAGCATCATCCGCGAAAAGCCGCATGGAACTTCAGACACTATCTACTAGGTCATCTATATATATTGTGAAAAGTAATGGTCTCATCCATACATTCCCCTGTGGCACGCCAGATGTTGCTTAAACGTCTGTAGACGTCTCTCCATTGAGAACAACATGCTGTGTTCTGTTTGTCAAAAACTCCTCAATCCAGCCACACTGCTGGTCTGATATTCCGTAGACTATTACTTTGTTTATCAGGAGACTGCAGGCGCGTCTGTAGTTGCGCTTGGGTGCACAATTAATTTACAAAACCGCAGAGTGTAAACCGAAACCTCTAGCGTTTGTTTGACTGTTGGCAATTTGGTTCCGGTTGTTTCACCGGAGTAATACCGGTACTCAAGTAAAAGTATTTTCTCCCTTGAACAAACCGAAGACGATGACACTGTCCTTGTTACGGCTGCTCTCTTCCCTCGACAGTGAAAGGTTACTTCGGTGGAGCGTTCACTCGTCCTGTCGTCCGGTCACTGACACGTCGCCCCATACAGCCAGTGAGGTCTCTGATATGATAACGCATTGTTAAGGTAACTAAGTTAAACAAACTGCCTATATTGGGCAATGTATGAATTTGTCGCGTAGAAGTAATTTTTTGGGTAGTCTGTAACCTCCCGTCTTACTAATCGATTAATGCGATAATACGATCGTGATCGCGTATGCCTAATGAATTTAATTTGGACCAGGCTATCGTCATCGAAGACAATTTGACCGTTTAGAAAGAGAAGTGTATGACAGGTTATTCTAGTGAGGAACCTTTTCTACTCCTGTACTTTCCATTTATCTATATTTGGTTCAATACTTAAACAGTGCCTTCAGTCACGTAAAATACGAAACGAAAAGGGGCGTCACATGACTAAAGGAGCCCACAACAAATGTAAGTCAAATAATACATAGATTAACTAATACGGTGACCAGCCATATTGCGGCCCTGTCTGTTCAATATCCCATTAATAATGTGGGCAACAATGAATACGTAACCGCTTCGCTGTACGTGTGGAAACAGGTGGTAGACACAATACTTTACGAAATAATAATAAATGAAGAAATCAGTTGTCTTATATTGTTAATACACAGACATGTTAATTTGGAAAACGGTATTTAAACACTTCATTAAAAGGTAAATGAACGTCGAGGTAGCTCTTCTGTTACGACAGTAATTTCGGTAACGTCAGATTAACGTTTACTTACGCGCACTAGATTCCTGGACTCGGAAGGTTACGTACTTCGTAAGATTGTAGTTACTATGAACGTTTACTTGAGCAGATAAACAATTGTTGGTTTTCAACAGACTGACAACGCCGAAATACGAACCATGCCAGTACACAATAGCAGTAGTACGACAGATACAGATATGAAATACGAGAATATATTCTTTTCTTTGATTGTAATTGCCAGAATTACTTTAATTTTAAGTTACTTTGCTTCACATCGCCTTCACTCAGTTAGCAAGAATGACACTGCCTCAAAATATCATTGAACAACACTGTTTACTTATTAAGGCTTCATTATTAATTACTTTCAGTTACTTCTTTTGCTAACAAGTAGAACTGGCGATGATGCCCTTTATTACTTTCCTTTTAGGTAATGAAACAACGGCACTCGGGTATTCAATATCTGGAAATGAATGGAACCGTAAGTAGGTGACAGTGACTGAGGCTGATGACAAGATCAGATATCCACAGTTTTTTACGTGTATCACATATTACTTAAATAAAATTCGTTGAGAGAGTGGCTGGGTAATATTTAACACAGTTTTTAAAGTCGACGAAGATAGCCTTCGTCTTCGTGGTCTAAGCCGTCGTCTTCGCTGCTGCCTACAAGCCCCGTTGCACCATGTAATACTGCGGGCACACCTTGATTCACAATTATGAGGGAGGATCTTGATGGTACTGAAGTGTCTTACATATGCCCACAGTCGTCACGTTGTTGGTGTCCTGCTAGTAACAGCTGAACCTCACGCAGACCCGACAGTGCACCCCACTTCAGTGTTTCCACTCTTACGTCTCGCGATCAGATGAATTCATTGTGCGCTCTGCTCTGACGCCACACTCGCGTCCTCAGTCAGCGTTCCTATACACGTCTTCACTCTCTTCCAACGATATTGCTTTTCCTAACTTTCCATAACGGCATTAACTCAGAATAAATACATCATAACATAAAATAATTCACGTGGATTACAGAACATATCACATTTCTAATTAACATCAGTATGTGAATACTAACAGAATAAAACAAAATACAGGATGACAATTATTGAACGATATAAAAAAACGTAAATTACTTACAAACCACGGCGTTCACACTCTTTATTCAACATATGAACATCGCTACAGATATTCGGATTTAGGTTATGACATGTCCGATATGCCTGCCATCACCGACGAGTAGGGAAATTCTGCATGACCCGTTGAAGCCCCATAAAATGGAGTCGAATGTGTTCACATCTGGACGATATGACGGCAAATCGAGGCCCGTGCTAGTAGCCTCTGGGCATCACAGAGTCGGAATCCGGTCCCCAAACTACTGCTCCAAGACATTACTCTCCTGCTTCGATGGGATCGAACTACCTCTTGCATGAACCACATCTTGTCGAAATCCGGTTCACTTTGAGTAATGCGGATGAAATCATCTTCCAAAACATACAAGAACCGTTCCCCAGTCACCGTGCCATTAAGGAATATCGCACCGATTATTCCTTGACCTGACACTGCACACCACACAGTCACACGTTGAGGGTGAAGAGACTTTTCGATCGCGAAATGCGGGTTCTTAATCCCCAGATGAGCCAAGTTTGCTTATTGACGAACAAATGAAAGTGAGCTTCGTCGCTGAACCACACCATGCATGCGCAGACTATTTCCCATCATGCCCTGCGGCCAACCGTGCAGTTTGAACGTCCTAACGCAAACCGTTCAGAAGTTATGACGATTTTATTTCATATACTTCAATAATTGTCACCCTCTATTTCCAATAAATATAATTGGCAAAAATGCAGCACATCTGTATTATAGCGTACCAAGATGATGGTTTTATTTCCTATGTAGAGGTCCAGGAGCTTCTTTTCTCCTTATCCTACAGTCCCTAAATTTCACACAGCTTGTTTTTACAAGAAATGACGCCAGCTTGGGAGGGGGTGGGGTGACGTAGGCCAAGAACTAAATATAAAAAAATTCAAAAGTTCCAAATCGTGCCAGTGAAATTTTACGGAAAAATATCCCAGCAAATAGAAAATTGTTTCAGGAAATCTAAGGTGGGACGTGGTTTTCAAGTTAACAGCACTCTGAAACTCCCTGTAAAATATAATTTGAGTAATAATTCTTATATATTTGATGGTTCTGGGTTTTAGAAGATTGTTTGTAGTAGTTGCGACAAATTTATATCGGTCAAACCGGCCATCTTTTAAAGTAAGAGTCAAGGAGCATTTGCAGACAGGTTATCCAACTGCATTAGAAATGGATTTAGCAGAAACTGATCACACCCAGGGAATATTGAGGGTTGTATACCTATTCTACACAGGACAGAGAAAGGCCGTGCTCTCGATTTCCTGTAGGAGTTCGAGGTATTACAAAGACAAAAAGCATGACTCTACAAAGGTACGCAACACTTACATTGCTTTGATAACATACTATGGTAACCACTTTTTCTTTTCTTTGTTGTGATTTCATTCCCCTGCCCCAGATGGGCAGGTGAGGGCTGTCAGCAGCACAATATGCCACTCTTCAGCCGAATGACAACTATTACAAGAATAAATTGTTACATATAAGGCGATAAAAATGGGAACATAAAACAGAGTAAGGGGGGATAATGGAGGAAAATACACTTACATGGAGACGTTCATGGGGGGACAGTTAAAAAAGTCGACATAAAGTAAAAAAAAACACATAGTTGGCGATTCATAGAAAACAAAAAAATACACTGAAATCGCACACACAGGTTAAAAGTTGGCCACAGTAATAAAAACTCTCCAGAAAACACACTTTAAACCCACATGGAGCACACGGGATAAAGAATAAAACTTCCAGGTGGGACCTGCCGAGGGAGAGGCCAGAGAGGATGGAAAAGGAGGGGAGAGCAAGATGCAGCAGGGAAGGGAGCAGGATGAAAAGAGGGGGGGCGTCAGTGGGTGCACCAAGAGGCAGGAGACAGGTGGGGCAGGATATGAAGAGGGAACAGGAGGTAGGGCAGAGACACTGAAGGGGAGCACAAGAGAGGGAGGGCGAGTAGGAGGGAAAATCCGCTCAGGAGATGGAAGGGGGAGGAGAGGAAGCCCTGAGGAGGAGGCAGGAGGAAGATGGGGTTAGAGTTGGTAGGAAGACTGGATGTCAGGGTGAAGCTCATCACCTGGGAGTGTTAGATGGTGGAAGTTGCGTTGGGAAAGCAGATGGAGGGTTTGGAGATGGAGGGAGGGTGGGAAATGTTAAGGCACAGAAAAGGGCTGGGGATGGAGAGGAAGGGAGACAGCAGGGGGTGAGGGGAGGGGAGGGGAGAGCAAGGTGCAGCAAGGGAGTGGGCGGGATGAAAAGAGTAGGGGCGTCAGCAGGTGCACCAAGAGGCAGGAAACAGGTGGCGCAGAACAGTATATAGTGTCCAGATGTGTTCAAGGAAAAGGTGAAGGTGGGAGAAGTGGATGAGGTCGTAGAGGATGCGTGTGCAGGACAGAAGGCGGATGCGGAAGGCGAGGCAGAGCACATGGCGTTCGAGAATTTGGAGGTATTTATAGAACCTGGGACAGTAACCACTTTTTTTCCTTTATTGTCATTTCGACACCTTTACAAGAAAGGTAGACCGGCAGCGGCGTATCTATGCCGCTCTTCAGCCACAGATAGACAGCATAGAAAGACACACATAAAAACAAAACAAACACGGTTGTTAAAAATGGTAGAGAGACAAATTAAAATACATGAAGGCATTTACAGGCGCACTGTCCGAATAAAAAATGGAGGAGACAGAAATTACGCACGTGAAGAATGGAGCACAAATGGAGGGACACTATAGCACTGCCGTGAAGACAAAAAAATGGTTCACATGGCTCTGACCACTATGCGACTTAACTTCTGGGGTCATCAATCGCCTAGAACTTAGAACTAATTAAACCTAACTAACCTAAGGACATATCACACATCCATGCCCGAGGTAGGATTCGAACCTGCGACCGTAGCGGTCGCTCGGCTCCAGACTGCAGCGCCTAGAACTGCACGGCCACTACAGCCAACCCGTAAAGACACACGCAGGCACTGGCGACGGTCTCCAGTGCACGAAGATTCAGTGTTCACACACAAAGCTGGGGACCCTCCAAAGGGAAGAGGTGTGGGTAGGAGGGAGAGGGGGAGGGTGTGGATGCAGAGGAGGAGGAGGGGGAGGGGAAAAGATAGGCGGGTAGTGGAAGCTGGGTGTGAGGTGAAGGGAGGGAGGAAGAGAGGAGGGTAGGGTGCCCTGGGGGAGAAACACAGAGGGAGGAAGGGGAGGATCAACGTTGACAGCAGGAGTAAATGGAGGAGATGAAGGCATCCTCATGGAGGGGGAGTTGGCGGAAGCCACCTTGGGCAAGAGTGTGGAGTGTGGAGAGATGGAGAGCAGGTGGGATGTGGGAGTACAATGACGGCAGCGAGTGGGGGTGCATGGGAAAGGATGGGAGAGACAAGCAGGTGAGGGGACCAAGTTTGGCGGAGGTGTAAAGCATCTGTATCCATTCGAGGAAAAAGAGGAGGTGTGGGAACGGAATTAGTAAACTTTTTTTCCCTTCTTTATTGTAATTTTGCACCTTATACAAAGTGGGCTGGCAGCAGCAATTTTACGCCGCTCTTCAGCCTCAAACAGTACAAATAGAGATAAACAATGAAGACACATAAGTAACAGTATATTCTGTTGGTCAAAATAACAGTAGCAGAGGAATTAAAAAACACGTAGCCGTTCACACACGAAGAAAACAAAAGACCGTCAGCACTGTGCACGAACACTGATGATGGTGTCGATACATGTGAACGATGGAGCGTGGGCGGCGAAAAACACTAAAGCGCAAACACGACAGCACACACACAAAACTGATGGCGATGATCTCCGGCGCACGAAAGTTCACTAGACGTCTGCGAGTTCGGGCACCTACCAAGACGTGAAAAAGGTGGGGGGAGGGAGAGGGGAGAGCGGAGATTCCAATGGAAATGAGGGGAGGAATGAAGGTATGGAGGGTATGGGATGGAGGAGGGGAGGAAGGAGGAGGGAGAGAAGAGAGAGAGATGGGAGAGAGGGTGCCCTGAGGAAGAAACACAGGAAGTGGGAGAGGAGGATCAATGTTGATAGGAGGGGTAGATGGAGGGGAGGAAGGCATCATCAGGGAGGGGGAGCTGGCGGAAGCCACCTTGGTAAGGAGAGTGTAGAGATGGAGAGAAGGTCGGACGTGTATTACAGGCACAAAAGCGGACGGGGGTGAGAGAGGATGGGAAGACAAGCAGGTGAGGGGGATCTAGTTTACAGGAGGTGTAGAGGATCCGTATCTGTTCGAGGAAAAGGAGGAGGTGGGGGAACAGAATAAGGTCGTACAGGATCCACATGGGGGGGGGGGGGGGGACAGATGCGATAGGCGAGGCGGACAGCATGGCTTTTGTGGATTTGCAGGGATTTGTAAAAGGTAGGAGGGGCAGAGATCCAGGCAGGGTGGGCGTAGCAGAGGATAGGGTGGATGAGGGATTTATAGGTGTGGAGGATGGTGGAGGGGTTCAGATCCCATGTGCGGCCAGAGAGGAGCTTGAGGAGACGAAGTCAGGAGCACGCCTTGGCTTCGATTTCTGGAGATGGGGGGTCGAAGAGAGGCGACGGTCAAGGCTGACGCCAAGGTGCTTTAGGGTGGGGGTGAGGGCGATAGGACAGCCATAGATGGTGATATAGAAGTCGAGGAGACGGAAGGAAGGGGTGATTTTGCCTACAATGATCGCCTAGGTCTTGGAAGGATTGACCTTGAGCCACCACTGGTTGCAGCTAGTGGTGAACCGATCAAGATGGGATTGGAGAAGGTGTTGGGAACACTGCAGTGTGGGGGCGAGGGCAAGGAAGGCGTTGTCATCGGCGTACTGGAGAAGGTGGATGGGGGGTGAATGGGGCGGCATGTCCGCCGTATACAAAAGGTACAGAAGAGGGGAGAGGACAGAACCTTGGGGCACACTGGCGGAGGGGAAAAAGGTGTAGGAATCCGTATTATGGATGGTGACATAGGAGGAACGTTGGGAAAGAAAGGACCTGATCAGACAGACATAGTTAACAGGAGGGGCGAAGGTTTGGAGCTCAAAGAGGAGACCGGAATCCCACACTAGGTCATAGGTGCGCTTGAGGTCGAGGGAGAGGAAGACAGTGGAGGGACGGAAATTGATCTGTTCAGAGAGGAGATGAGTGAGGTGAAGGAGAAGGTCATCGGTAGAGAAGGATGGCCGAAAGCCACATTGGGTAACGAGAAGGAGGCGGTGCTGGCGGAGATGCTAGTGGATGCGTCGGGTAAGAATGGATTCCAGGACCTTGAAGAAGACCGAGGTAAGGCTGATGGGATGGTAGGAGGAGACTGCGGATGGTGGTCTGTCAGGTTTAAGGAACATCAGGATGTGGGGTTTTCCACAGGTGGGGGTAGTAGCCGGTGGACAGGACTACATTATAGAGCCTGGCCAGGATGGGGAGGAAGGAGGCAGGAGCTTCACGAAGGTGGCGATATGTGACACGATCGTGACCGAGAGCGGTGTTGCGTTTCGTGCGGAGTGTAGCGATGATATCCTGAGTAATGATTGGGGCATTGATTTCGGTGTGTGCAATGTTGTCCAAGTACTGGAAACCAGGAGCGAGGGGAGGGACAGAGGTGTCAGACATCTGGGAAGAGGGAGTAATCGAACTGGGGATCGTCTGGGATGGTAAATACATCAGAGAGGTAGGACGCAAAGTAATGGCCTTACTAAGGTTGTCAGGGAAGGGTTGATTATCATGAAGGAAAGTGTAGTAGGGGGGGGGGGGGGGTTAGATCCGGTAAGGTGGCAGAAGGCTGACCAGTACTTGGATGAGTTGATAGGAAGTGTAGCATTAAGACAGGTGCATGTCTGTCGCCAGTCCCGTCGTTTCGTAGCCACAAGCAAGTTTCTGATGTGCCATTGTAGTTGCCAGTGGCGTCATAGTGTGTCCGGGTCTTGCATGTGAAGCAAGCCACGGTAGAGACAGCGGGATTCATGGAGAAGGAGGACGGCCTGTGGGGGTAAAGTAGGGCCTGTGGGGGTAAGTAGGATTGCTATGGAAGGGATGTGGGCCTTGGCCTCAGACAAGGTCTGCTGGAGACAGGAGGTGGCATGGGTAACATCATCAGGGTGGTGGTAGGTGAAGGGTTGGCTATCGACCTGGAGAGAGGGTATCCTGGTAGGCATTTCAGTCGGCACGGGAATAATCATCGATATATTTGGTGGGAGTATCATTGCGAGGATCGGGGCGGGGGCGATGACTGTCTGAAATGGCGAGGAGGACAGGGAGATGGTCACTACCAATGGAGTCCAGGACATCCACCGCTATGCGGCCAAGAAGGTTAGTGGACGAGAGGATGACAACGGCAGTGGAGTTGGATTCAGAGTAGGTGTGCTGGGGAATGGGAACGAGGTCGCCTTGGAGGGAAGAGAGGAACCGATGCCACCACCATAACTGGGTGGCGGAACGACTATTGATGTTGAGGTCAGCTGCGATCACATAGGAGGAGAAGGTACAGTCAATTGGGACAGGAAGTCAAAAGGAATAGGGGCATTAGGGCGGGCATAGATGGTGGCGCAGGTGGCAGTAAGGCCAGGGAAGAAGAGAATAAGGATCAGGTGTTCTGTGGGGTCAGGAAGGAGAGGTTGGAGCCCAACAGGGATTTGGCGGTGGCGACCAATGGCTACCCAGCCATGTGCTATCGGGAGGGGATTATCGGAGTGGTGAAGGAGGTAGGTCGAGGTGTGTACGATGTGTTGGGGCTGAAGAAATGTGTCATTGAGGAGGAAGGCATCCACGCGGTGGGTTGCGAGGGTGTGCAGCATGAGGTTCTTGCTGGCGGGAAGGGAATGGATTTATTGAACAAGATACGGTGCTGTCGCGCCATGACAGAGATTTAGACGAGGGTTTCGAGACAGTAGACAGTATAAGGTGATATGGGCCTGATTATGGGAGTAGGCGGCATATATGTTGAGGTGGAAGATGGATCGGGTTGTGAGGGATACCTGCTGGAGGGTGTGGGGGCGATGGAATTGGTGGACATTTTGGAGGACGATGGTTAAGAACCTGATGATGTCCTCAGCGGTGGAGAGGGGGGGGGACGAAGGGAATTGCCAGGAGGGGTGGAGGCATCCAGAGGGGGGATGGGGTCGGTGAGTTCAGGAGTGTTGGGGGTGGGGTCGGGCCTTGCATTGGCTCCAAGCACTATGGGACTTAACATCTGAGGTCATCAGTCCCCTAGAACTTAGAACTACTTAATCCTAACTAACCTAAGGGCATAACACACATCCATGCCCGAGGCAGGATTCGAACCTGCGACTGTAATGGTAGCGCGGTTCCAGACTGAAGCGCCTAGAACTGCTCGGCCACACTGGCCGGCGGCCTTGCATTTCTGGGAGTAAGTGGGATGTGGGACGTTACAGGTGTTGCAGGAAGGAGGGGAGTGTAGGTTGGGGCACTGCTGGAGGAAGTGCGCCTGTTTACATTGTGGGCAGACTGGGGCCTCTAGGCACTTAGATGTAGGATGTGCATTATAGCGCAGACACCTCTGGCAGTGGAAGGATTGAGAAGGGGAACGAGAGGGGTCGACCTTGCACCGTTGGTGGAAGAGGCGGGCACCCTCATTCAGGAGACGGTCGATGGATGGGTCATGTTCTGAGAACACCTGCATAAGGCTTAGTAACACCCATTTTTTTTCTTTATTGTTATTTTCAACACCTTCTACAAAGGTGGGCTGTCAGCAGCATAATACGCTGCTCTTCAGCCGAGAGTGATACAATAGATGACTTAACGGTGGCACAGATGATACAAGACAAATGGCGGGTAAAAAACTGTAGACACTGAAAAACAATATACATGAAGCTGTTCACGCTGGACAAGAAAAAACACGAAAACCTGTCGACATGGCGCACATAACACGGATGACTGCGACGGCACAAGTGAACAGTGGTGGTGTGACGGAAAAGAACACTAAACACAAAATGAAGGCACACAGACGACACACTGATGGCGATGATCTCCAGTGCGCGAATAGCCACTGAGCATGTACGAGTCCGGGGACCTGCCAAGAGAGGAGGAGGGGGAGTGGGAGAGGGAGAGGGGAGAGCAGAAATGCCACGGGCAGGGGAGATAGGGGGGAGGGAGGAAGGGGTAGGGGAACCCCGGGGGAAGAGGGTTGGAGGAAGGGTGATGGGGGGAAAAGGAGAGAGGGGGGAGGGAGGGTGCCCAAAGGAAAAGACAGGATGAGGGAGGGGTAAATGGAGGGGTAAATGGAGGGGAGGAGATATCATCAGGGAGGGGCAGCTGGCGGAAGCCACCTTGGGAGAGGGTATGGAGGGTGGAGAGATGGAGACCGGGTGGGACGTGGGAATATAAGCACTTCAGTGCGTGGGGGTGGGAGAGGATGGGTGAGACAAGCGGTTGAATAGGATCGAGTTTACGGAAGGTGTACAGGATCCGTATCCTTTCAAGGAAAAGGAGGAGGTGGGGGAACGGGTCGTAGAGGATCCGCGTGGGGGAGGGGAGACGGATGCAATAGGCAAGACGGAGAGCATGGTGTTCAAGGACCTAAAGGGATTTATAAAAGGTAGGGGGGGGGGGTGGAGATCCAGGCCGGATGGGCGTAACAAAGGATAGGGCGGATGAGGGATTTATAGGTGTGGAGTATGGTGGAGGGGTCCAGACCCCACGTACGGCTGGAAAGGAGCTTGAGGAGACGGAGTCCGGAGTGTGCCTTGGCTTGGATCGTCCGGAGATGGGGGTCTAGGAGAGGCGACGGTCGAGGGTGACGCCAAGGTACTTAAGGGTGGGGGCAATAGGACGGCCATAGATGGTAGTAACCCATTTGTTTTTTTTGTTTTTTGTTTTCCTAAGCTGGCAGCAGCTTAGTACGCTGCTCTACAGCCTACAGACCTTTTTTAAAAAAACGGAAGAAGTAATGAAACAAGAAAAATAGGCGATAAAACAGTGCCTTAAAGTGTAAAATGGCGGAAAAATGCGGAAAGTTAAAACAGAAAGTAAAAGGGGTTGGCAATGGTAATAAAGGACACAGGAATCAGACAAGTAACATAGTACACACACAATTAAAAAAAACATGGCAACTGTCTGGTTTCTGTTCGCAAGAGATAAAAAGCACACCCAGTGACAGTATGATGGCCATTCGCAACACTTCCCAAAAAACACGATACGGAACACTCACTGTAAAACACTCACTGTAAAACACTGCACGAAAATGGCGCCACAAAGATGACACTCCTGAGCCAAAACCAAATGGGGGGGGGGGGGGAAGGAAAAAACGGAAAGGGGGGGACCAAGGAGGGAGAGGACTCATAAAGGGGGAGAGGGGCAGGGCAGATGCGAGAAGGAATGAGAAGAGGCAGAGGAAGGAAATGCAAAAGGACTCGGGGAGAGAAGGGGGCAGAGAGAGGGGAGGTGGGGAAAAAAGAGGATGGAAGGGGGGAGAGGGAGCCTGGGAAAAGGACAGAGGAAAGGGGGGAGTGAGGATCAGAGTTGATAGGAGGGATAAATGGAGGGAGAGATGGCATCATCCAGGAGGGGGAGTTGATGGAAGCCACCTTGGGAAAGGAGATGAAGGGTGTAGAGATGGAGGGTAGGGGGACACAACAGTGAAGACATGGCAGGGGGTGGGGATGGGAGAGGAGAGGAGCAGCGAGGGGGTGAGGGGGATCAAGGCGGCGGGAGGTGTAGAGGATGCAGATATGTTCATGGAATAGGAGCAGAAGGGGGAAAGGAATGAGTTCATAGCGGATCTGTGTGGGGGAAGGGAGGTGTATACGGAAGGCGAGGCGGATTGTATGACGCTCAAGGATCTGGCGGGACTTATAGAATTTTGGGGGGGGGGGCAGATATCCAGACAGGACTGGCATACCAGAGGATGGGACGGATTAAGGATTTGTAGGTGTGGAGGATGGTAGAGGGGTGCAGCCCCCATGTCTGACCAGAGAGGAGTTTGAGGAGTCGGAGGCGGTTGTGGGCTTTGGATTGGATGGAGCGGAGATGAGGGATCCAGGTGAGGTGACGGTCAATGGTGAGGCCAAGGTAGGTGAGGGTGGGGGTGAGGCAGACAGGACGGAGGCAGACAGTAAGGGAGAAATCTAGGAGCCGGAAGGAGCGGGTGGTATGACCTATGATGATTGCCTGGGTCTTGGAAGGATGGAGTTTAAGGAGCCCCTGGTTACACCATGCAGCCAAAAGGTCGAGGTGATTCTGGAGAGGGCGTTGGAACCGTTGGAGGGTAGGAGCGAGGGCGAGGAATGTGATGTCATCAGCATATTGCAAGAAGTGTAATGGAGGGGGGGGTTGTGGCATATCTGCTGTGTACAGGAGGTAGAGGAGAGGGGAGAGGACAGAGCCCTGGGGCACACCTGCAGAGGGATAGAAGGTGTGGGAATTGGCATTATGTATGGTAACATAGGAGAGGCAGTGGGAGAGGAAGGAGGCCATCAGACGAATGTAGTTGACACGAAGGGCGTAGGTTTGGAGTTTAAACAGGAGACCGGGATGCCAGACACAGTCGTAGGCCTTTTTGAGGTCGAGGGAGTCAAAAATGATGGAGCGATGGGAGTTAAGCTGGAGGGAGAGGAGATGAGTGAGGCGGGGGAGTTGGTCATCAGCAGAGAAGGAAGGTCGAAAGCCACATTGAGTGTTGGGGAGGAGGTGGTTTTGGCAGAGGTGATGATGGATGCGCTGGGAAAGGATGGATTCCAAGAGCTTGCTGAACACCGATGTGAGACATATAGGACGATAGGAAGAGGCATCAGATGGAGGCTTGTTGGCTTTGGAGAACATCAGGATACGGGAGGTTACCCATAGGTCGGGATAGAAGCCACTGGCAAGGATGACATTGTAGGGGGTGCCAAGGACTGAAAGGAAGGAGGGAGGGAGGGAGGGCAGTGTTTGAGGTGGCGGTAGGTAATGCAGTCGTGGCAGGGACCAGTGTTGCGTTTAGCGTGGAGTGTGAGGCTTATGTCCTGTGTAGTGATGGGAGTGTCAAGTTCAGATGGTGGTGTGTGGTAGTAACCCCTTTTTTTTCTTTATTGTATTTCAGTTCCTCATCGGGGCGGGCTGGCAGCAGCATATGCGCTGCTCTGCAGCCGAAAGACAGAGAACAAAACAATAGAAGACATTTAAAAACAGCAAAGGAGAGAATAAGGTGAACATAGATATAAAAATGGGGGAACATCATGGAAGGCAATAGACAAAAAGCGGGGTGACTGTAAAATGGAGATAAAAAACTGTTTAAAAGTAGCACACACAAAAAGCCACACACTGCGACGATTAAAAGAACACAAGGCACAGTATGACTGGAGCATAAAGGTGTTGACGGATGGCATAGCACATAACGTAACACTGACGGCGAACCTCAAGGCAGTACACAACTAAAATCACACCTCTTGACGCACATGAGAAACAGCACTAAACACAACACTGATGTGGCACACTGATGATGATCAATACAAAGGATCTGCCAGTTTCTAGGAGATGAGGGAGACCTGAAGAAGGGAGGGAGGGGAAGAGATGGGCGAGGGGAGCGGGGGGGCGCGCGGAAGAGGGCCAGGTAGGGAGGGATGTAGGAAGGAGAGAGGCAAGTATGGGGTGCAGGGTCTCAGGGGAGGGGGGGACGGAGGAAAATCCGCTCTGGGAGAAGGAGGAAAGTGGAGAAGGGGACCCTGGGGGGGGGGGGGGGACAAGGCCAGGTTATAGTTGGAAGGAAGGGTAGATGTCACGGCGAAGTTCGTCATCTGGGACGGGGAGGCGTTGGAAATTGCCCTGATGAAGGAGATGGAGGGTGTGGAGGTGGAGAGAGGGAGGGATACAGCGATATAGGCGCGGCAACGGGCAGGGGATGGAGAGGAAGGAGGAAACCAGAGGGTGGGGGGGATCAACCCTGCGAACAATGTAAAGGATGCGGAGATATTGGAGGAACAGGAGGAGGTGGGGGAAGGGGATCATTTCATACAGGAGCCGTGTGGGGGAAGGAAGGCGGATACGGAAGGCAAGGCGGAGCGCATGGCGTTCAAGGATTTGGAGGGCCTTGTAAAAGCGGGTGGGGGCGGAGATCCAGGCGACGCTGGCCTAACAGAGGATAGGACGGATGAGGGATTTGTAGGTGTGGAGGATGGTAGAAGGATGCAATCCCCATGTCCGGCCGGACAGGAGTTTCAGCAGGCGGAGGCGGGAATGGGCTTTCTGCTGGATGGTCAGGAGATGAGGGGTCCAGGTGAGGTGTCGGTCAAGGGTGAGGCCAAGGTATTTCAGGGTGGGGGTGAGTTGGAGAGGACGACCATAAAGGGTGAGGTAGAAATCATGGAGGTGAAAGGAGCGAGTGGTGCGGCCTATGATGATTGCCTGGGTTTTGGAGGGGTTGAGACGGAGGAACCACTGGTTACACCAAGTGGTGAACTGGTTAAGGTGGGTTTGGAGGGTACGTTGAGACCGTTGAACGGTAGGATAGAGAGCCAGGAAGGCGGTGTCATCAGCATATTGGCGAAGGTGGATTGGTGGGGGTGGCTTGGGCATATCAGCTGTATACAAGAGATAAAGGAGAGGGGAGAGGACAGAACCCTGGGGGACGCCAGCCGTGGGATAAAAGATACAGGAGTTGGTGTTGTGGAGGGTGACATAGGAAGGACGGTGCGAGAGGAAGGAAGCGACCAGACGGACAAAATTGATAGGCAGGGCGTAGGTTTGGAGTTTAAAGAGGAGACCGGGATGCCAGTAACCCCTTAGTGCCTAGCTTATATATATCTAGCCTTGATGCTGATTTATGTCGAGAACAGTATGGAGTTGCCTTATTTCCACACATTCGTCACTCTAATCCTGTAACTGGCTATATCCTATTTTTCATGGACTGTATGATCAGACCATATAATCTTATTAATTGACTGTTAGTATGTTGTATAAACCTTTTCGGTGGACCTCTATTGGTTAAGTTCTTTTGATCGTGGCGCATCTACAAAACGTCCTAGCACCCGAGCCAACAGAGGGCGCTGATAATTGATCTGTCTTTTCGTCCATACAGTTATTTTGTCAGACAGACATTTTATCTTTCATAGGTAATTTACAGGTTGCTACAGGCAGTGTTTTAGGTATATTTTATTTTATTTTCTGCTGTAAATACACCATTAGAGGGTCAGACCTATATCTTTACATATTTCCTCTAAATAATTTTATACGTTTAACTATTTTCGTATTTTATTTTATCACAATTGGTTTCTGCAATAGTGATCAAAATTTGAAAGTCTGCTACATGTATTTTAGCTACTACATCTTCGTCATACTATGGTTCTTACGAAAATGAAGTATACATCTAAGCCCACAGTAGCGACGTCTGTGAAGCATATAGGCAAACATATTTCTGGTAATTGCTGCATTCTGTATGTTTTTTACAGTAACGCCATTTTCAAAATGACTGTGCGGTGATGTGGCCTATTTTACAACAGGTTTTAGTTCTACGTGATGATGCTTTGCTGAGTGTATTTACGTATGTTTTGACGATGCCATTACGCCTTCATCACATTAGAAAGTGGCGTAGAGGGGGTGTGCTTTACCTAATCTGTACATATCCCGGTTTGAATGAGAGTATATCGTGATATGAAATAGGTATTGTTTCGAAAGATAGACTGCCCGCTAGTTGTATATTTTTTATATTGTACATCTGAAGATGCTCATTACTGACTGAAACCGGTCATCGTCGAAGGACTTTACATTGCGATCAAAGACTGGAATAAACCGAAGAAATAAAAACATGTCATACGTAGGATAGGTTGGTGGACTCGGGAGGAGAAGGAAACGTAACAGTACGCCTTTGTTGAACTGAAAATATACTTTTGTAGTGAAGCAAAAACAAAACAAGAACATAAATGAAGGGAGTTTTTCCCAGGGTAAACATTTTAGCACATCACTAATTTCGAAATCTACTGCTCGATAACATTCAATGCCGTCTGCCACCAGTCCTCCAAATCGATGCACAAGTAACATGCTTGGATGCTGGTTGGAACGCTGTCTGCAGATTGGTCGAGGTGTTGGTGGTCAGGGTCGCCTCTCTCTTCAACTGCTTTCTTCCATTGTGTGAAGAAATCTCTTGCGACGACGCACTGCAGTTACAACTGATCCCAAGTGTACTCAGTCGAGTTCATGCCAGTGCAAGCCGCAGGTCATTCCACTCAGTTCCTGTGGTTCTCTGTGTCACTGATTCGCTTGGTGGATAATTCACCTTTAATTTCTATAGTAGCGATAATTAGCACATGGGAGGTCTTGAATGAAACCTAGTCGTGCTCCGACTACACATCCTATCCTGGCGGATAGACTGAAACCGAGCCTAGTGCTCGTTTGCATGGTGTAAGTTTCAATCAATTAATTCGTGATTAATAGTTAAGACAACCATGGTTGCACTGAATCACTGGCATGTTACCTTCCTGACTCACTTTAGATTATATTCAAAGAAATTTGCGGTAAGATCCTGATGGACCAAACTGCTGAGGTCATCGATCCCTAAGCTTACACACTACTTAATCTAACTTAAACTAACTTACGCTATGCGTATCACACACAGCCATGTCCGAGGGAGGATCCGAACCTCCGAAGAGAGGAGCAGCGCGAACCGTGACAAGGCGTTATAGACAGCGCGGCTACACCGTGCGGCGATTATATTCAAGGGAAAACTTCCGTATGAATATCAGAATGAAATAAAAAGAACC
The DNA here is from genome assembly GCF_023864345.2 of Schistocerca serialis cubense. NCBI lineage: Eukaryota > Metazoa > Arthropoda > Insecta > Orthoptera > Acrididae > Schistocerca > Schistocerca serialis. The sequence continues at coordinate 739,058,918 of NC_064642.1, forward strand.
AATTAACGGAATCAGATGATTCTGAGGGAACAAAACTAAAAGTTGGACGGGCTGCAAAAATAACGTTGCGAAAACAATTTTATTTCACGAATCATTTAATATAAGAACATCAGTTACGCACAATATATATCACAAGAGGGATGCTTAATACTACATGTACGAGACAGTAACTATTTAAATAACTGTTTCTTAACACGTGGGAAAAGCTGCGGTTTGGATTTAAGATTGATTCGCCCCACATACACGTTCACGCACATTCATCCAACAACGTACACGCACAATAAAAAGAGAGAAAAGAAAAGCAAAAATAAATTTTTACAGCAGATAGAAACACGATAGGAGAGAGAAATATTAGCTTCACTGATCAACCACGTGGTCTATAGCGTCTGTATAAATTCTCCAACTACGAGGTAAAAGACGTACATAAATATAAAGAATGAAAGCAAATCTTTATTCTTTTCGAAATTCAATTTAAACAGAAATCTCGAATGAATAGTAACATTGGTCTGAAGCCTCCCCACGTGGCGGAAAGACACGTAGTCCGGCTTATTTAGTTCACACTAAGAATCCCTGAACTCACGAACTGAATTTAAAATTAAAACACGGAAAAATAATTCTAATACGACAAATGCCAAACAAACACACACAGACACACACACAACGCACTCACACTTGGAGACTCACACTGTCTGAAACAAGACACTCTCCCATCACTAAGTAACTGTGAGACAAACAGTCGCGTTAATGAGCTGAAATATCAGAAAGCATCGTCGCAATCCTTGACTGAAATAGACACTCCGGTGTGATTTACCATGATTATACACTGAAAAGCCAATGAAACTGGTACTCCTGCCTAATATCGTGTAGGGCCCACGCGAACAAGCAGAAGTGTCGCAACACGACATGGCACGAACTCGACTAATGTTTGAAGTAATGCTGGAGGGAACTGACACCATGAATCTCGCAGGGCTGTCCCTAAATCTGTAAGAGTACGAGCGGGTAGAGATCTTTTCTGAACAGCACGCTGCAAGGCATCCCCCATATGTTCAATAATGTTCTATAATGTTCATGTCTGGGGAGTTTGGTGATCATCGAAAGTGTTTAAACTCAGAGTAGAGTTCCTGGAGCTACTCTGTAGCAATTCTGGACGTGTTGTGTGTCGCATTGTCGTGCTGGAATTGCCCAAGTCCGTTGGAATGCACAATAAAAAATGGTTCAAATGACTCTGAGGTCATCAGTCCCCTAGAACTTAGAACTACTTAAACCTAACTAACCTAAGGACATCACACACATTGCATGGGGGCTTAATTAAATATATTTGATTGAAAATATTTTTTAATTTTAGTAACTGTAGCTGTATGTCCGATTACGTAAGTCTCGTAACCGGCTGGCCCTGACCAGTATTATTACGCTATCTGACTGCAACAAACAATGTAAGAAAATTTTCGTAAACACAGTTAATTAATTAAGACCCCAGCAACTATAAAAATCTACAAAACCAATAAGCACTAGTGTAGCTGTTCTGTATGTGGGAGTGTGACTCAACGTCCACATCTGGCACGGTTCTTTTCCAACAAGACAAGAATTTTGATACCAATTATACTGACGTGACAAAGAAATTTAGAAAAACTATGATTACGCAAGAAAACCAGAATTCACTCTAATACAAGAACACAAGCCAGATGCTTTGTTGACTGAACCTGTAGTGACGCATTATTTCAGATACACAAATAAATAAACGAACATGGTAAATTTTACCTTCATATATATTGACGAATGCACTCATTACAATATCATCTGCTATCTCTCCCATCAAATAACTGCATAAGACATGAAACAACGCTCTTTACTACAACATCTCGCTCCAACTTCACGACAACCCCGAGCTCTGCCCACGCACACACTGTCTCTATGAGTTCTTAACACGCACTGTCCTCTCCGATCTCTTAACAACCACTGACTTCTACGATCTCGAAACACGCACTGTGGAGGCGGCTTAATAGTACTCTTTGGCGCACTCTCTGGCGCAGTGGCACAGTGTAGCCACCTTTCATATGCCCCTCCTCCACAGGCCAGAATTTGATGGTATTTTTGCCAGCATTGGTGGTGAAAATACCACCAAATTCGTCCACAATAATACAGACAAAAATAAAGATAATATTAATACCTAAACATCACATAATTAGTTAAAATTTTGGCTTTGCACTGACCTTTTACTAACCTAATATATGAAATACAGTAAGCAATACAACTTCTTTTCATACATGTGACTTTACATAATAGTTTACACAATATACAAAAAATCAGTTTATACAAATGTTCACATAAAATGCTTTCAATGATTAGTTTATACAAAAAAAGAACACCAACAGGTAACATCTTTTCAGTAAAAGCAGTCCATCAGTTTCACCCAGTAATGTTGAGTTGGTGCAGACAGCAACAAGTGACATTATTTCAGTAAAAACAGTCCATTAGTTGCACCCCGCAATGTTGAGCAGGTGCAGACACCAACAAGTGACATCATTTCAGCAAAAACAGTTCATTAGTTGCACCCCGCAATGTTGAGCAGGTGCAGACACCAACAAGTGACTTCATTTCAGTAGAAACACCTCATCAGTTGCACCCAGCAATGTTGAGCAGGAGCAGACACCAACAAGTGACATCATTTCAGTAGAAACAGTTAATCAGTTGCACCCAGCAATGTTGAGTGCAGGTGCAGACACCAACAAGTGATACCATTTCAGTAAAAACAGTTCATTAGTTGCACCCCGCAATGTTGAGCAGGTGCAGACACCAACAAGTGACATCATTTCAGTAGAAACAGTTAATCAGTTGCACCCAGCAATGTTGAGTGCAGGTGCAGACACCAACAAGTGACATCATTTCAGTAGAAGCAGTCCATCAGTTGCACCCAGCAATGTTGAGTAGGTGCAGACACCAACAAGTGACATCATTTCAGTAGAAGCAGTCCATCAGTTGCACCCAGCAATGTTGAGTAGGTGCAGACACCAACAAGTGACATCATTTCAGTAGAAGCAGTCCATCAGTTGCACCCAGCAATGTTGAGTAGGTGCAGACACCAACAAGTGACACCATTCAGTAGAAGCAGTCCATCAGTTGCACCCAGCAATGTTGAGTAGGTGCAGACACCAACAAGTGACACCATTCAGTAGAAGCAGTCCATCAGTGGCACCCAGCAATATTGAGAGCAGGTGCAGACAGCAACAAGTGACTTCATTTCAGTAGAAACAGTTCATTAGTTGCACCCAGCAATGTTGAGTGCAGGTGCAGACATCAACAAGTGACACCATTTCAGTAG